>NC_081563.1:118980944-119165778 GCF_022355385.1 Mustela nigripes | reverse complement strand
ATGTGGTGGGTCGGGGTGGGGGCGGGGGGGGGGTTGGAGGGAGTTGGGGGGGGGGGTGCTGGGCGGGCAGTCAAAGCATGCCGCCTGGAGGGGGCGCTCAAGAGGCAGCAGCGGCAGAGGTGAGCGGAACTGAGGCTGTGGGAGGTGGGGGGGGCTGACTCACCTGAGCAGCCATGTCCACCAGCTGCGGCAGCCGCAGGTACTTGCCTGTCTCCCCCTTGAGAAAGTCCAGCAGGCTCCCTGGACAGAGAGGAAGCAGCACTAACTAGCCCCTGCCCTGCCCTGCCCTCCCAGAGCCAGGAAGCATTGACTCCCGGATCCTGTCCTCCAGGGGCAGGCCAGCCTCCGTGTAAGCAGCGCTCATTTCAGGCAAACCCACCTCTGAATAAAGTTTCCCTCAGCATCTGTCACTCAGCAGGCAAAGTGGGATAGGAAACAACCAAATGTCTCCGGGAGAACAGAAACTGTGGTCCGTCCCCACCACGGATATTACTACCCAGCAATTAAAAAAGGGACAGACTACGGATACATGGGACAAGAACAAACCTCGGATATAAAAGACAGCAACGTGAAGTTCTAGAATAAACAAACCTATGATGGCAGAGGGCACGAGTTATTGCCTGGCTCTAGGGCTGGAGGCCACTGTCTGCACGCGGCAACAGAGAGCTCCTGGAGCTCGAGTATGGTAAGGGATCCCTGGAGGGTCCATTTGTTAAAACTCATGGAACTGGACCCTTAACATGGTGTATTTTATCATTTGTAAATTATGCCTCCAAAAGGCAAATTTTGAACAACTGAATTAGTTTAAAAATTAAGTACAGGTCAAGCCAGGACCTTGACCTAGATGTGGCCCAGCTTGGTTGGCTGGAGGACTTCTCTTTCAGCCGCAGAGCGGCAGGTGGCGTTGGAAAACCAGCCAAGGGGAGGAGACGAAGTACATTGTGGGAAATCATAAACAAAATGAAATGACAAAGGCAACCACTGGCGTGAGAAATTGGTTCTACTGCATTCCACCTTTTAAAACGTACACCCTAGATCTGGGGGGATGGGAAGCGCGTGTCCCCCCCCCCCCCCCGTCTGGCAAGGGGCTGCCCCATGCATCTTTGTGCCGGTCGCCCGGGCCTTACCCTTGCTCATGTACTCCGTGACGATGTAGATGGGCTCCTCGGACACCACAGCGTACAGCTGCACGAGCTTCTCGTGCCTCAGTTTCTTCATGACCTGCGCCTCCTGCAGGAAGGCCTCTGGAGACATGGTGCCTGGCTTCAGGGTTTTGATGGCCACTCTGGTGGTTCCGTTCCAGGTCCCTATGGGGGGCAAGGGGTGCAGCAGGCTGCCTCAGTGAAGGTATCCCTAATTCCATCCCACGGGGCCCCAGAGGGGCCTGCCTAGCCATGTGACCAGTCCAGCCGACGCCCACGGGACACTCCACAGGAGGCTATTACAAGGATGAGAGGAGTCTCTGGTACACGGTCAAGAAACAGCAGTCGCTGAGCTGTTGTTGGGGCTGCTGTCAGTGGGAGTGTCCCCAAAAGCCACACACGTGCCTGACAGATGGAAGATCATGGCTCTAATTCAACCACTGTCTCCTGAGAGACCACGTTCCTTCCAGGCAGCGTGCGGAAGGTGAGTCGGGAGTGGAGCACATGAATGGGGCTGGGGAGGGGAGGCAGAGCCGGCCTCAGAACAAAGCCACTACAAGGAGAACTTGTCTTGAGCCACACTCTCAAAAAGTAAGGCCTGGCCTGGACCAGGCCCACAAGGGCTCAGAGGTCAGACCAGCCAGGGTCTGACTCCGAGCTCTGCCTCCCGATAGCCATGAGACCATGGAGCGGTCCTTTCCCTCCTCCGGGCCTGTTTTCTTGCCTGGGAAATTTGGATGTTAGAGTGTCTCCCTGGGGGGCTGTTTGAGAATTAAGTGAGATTCTAGGCACTGGGCCCAGCCCGCCATGAGGGCTCCGTAAATAAGAGCTACACTTGTCATTTGATTATTATCACGGTTTTCAAACTGTGAGGCTTGAGGGGAAGCCATGTGCTAGCCCAGCATGTTGAATCCGAGTTCTTGTGCCAACTGGACCCAAGGTGCTTTGATGAGTGGCCCAAGACCCACTCCTCCCAGGCTCTGGGCCTCCACCCGAGGGCTGGGGCCCTGGCCTCGCTCTAGGGTCCTTGCAGCACAGGAAGTCTGGGGATCTGTACCTGGCTCTCCCTGAGTTGGCCTGCTGCTACCACACACACAGGCCAGGAATGCATTTTTTCCAGCCCCTGGAACATCCCTCTCCCCTCTCCCCAGCTCAAAGCCAGCACCTCCCCTTTCCTGACTTGGCCTGACCTCCAGCCTGCAGGCCTTGGTCCCTGTAGGGCCTTCCACCCAGCAGCTCTCTCTGCTCTTCCCCAAAGGGAGGAACATTGATGCCAAGTGCACGCCAAGTGCATGCAGTGGCTTACGAGACTGGCACACGGTGATTCCACGGCAGAAGCCACAGGCTCCTACGCATCAGGCCTACCTCACACCAGCCTCCCGATCCCTCCGCGTCAGCAGGAACCAGGCAGCAGAAGGCGGCCTGGGTTTTGTCAGGGCTTCATGGTGTTTGTTTTCAAAAGACAGTTTGCCATTTCTCCAGGGTTAGACAGGAGAGCGTTAACAGGCCCAGAACATGCCAGACCCTGGGCTTCCAAGCCCTCCCTCTGTGAGCAGAGGCATCTCTTCCCATGGCTAAGTGCTAACGTGTGGATGCATGGGGCGGGGGGCAGCGTTCACTCACACCCCACGGTGGATCCTCTTATCCCCACCCCCATTTCACACTGAGGAAGACAGACACAGAGTGGAGCCAGCTGGCCCAGACCACACAGCGTCTTCGGGGAATCGTGATGTCTAGCCCCAAGCAGCTCTTGGCAAACAGGTGCCACAGTCTGCAGAGGTATGGGGGAGCTCCACATGTAAAAGAGAGCCCAGTGTTCAGTAGGGACAACAGAGACTCATGGTGGTAAAGCAGGGGGGCCTCGAGCTGTTCCGTGGGATGGACATCCACCTGGTTCTCTGCTGGGGACACCAAAGCCCCCGCTCCCAAGAGGACCATGGCTTTTTCTGGGGGGCAGGGGCAAGGTCTTACCCATCCACACCTCTCCAAAACATCCCTGGCCCAGCTTAACCTCCAGCCGTAGGGACTCCCGAGGGATCTCCCAGGCATCCTTGGCCAGGCCCTGAGTCTGGGGCTTGGACGTGGGGCACACGGTGGTGAGGCGGTGGCACAGGCCGTCAGCATGTTCTGAAGACAGAGGAAGGGAGGTAGAGTTAAGGCCAGGCATCTGCTCTGGGGCCTCTCTGTCCCACGGTGTGACATACACATGGGATGCACGCAGGCTCTGGGGACACATGGTCTGCCCTTGAAGCCAAGCATCCACACCTGGGTGTCACCACCCCCTCACACTGCCTCGTGCTTCTGCTCCCAGAGTTATTCACTTATTCATTAATCAGACTTTAAGGGGCGGTCACCTCAGTGAGCACCAAGGACACAGTGGGGGACAAGTCCAGGGGAATCCTGCCCTCAGGGAGCTCCCAGTGAAGGAGGAGCCCAGCTTCCCTTCATCATCTCCCAGGGCCACAAGTGCGATGGAGGAAAGCCGTGTGTGCAACACCAGGTGGGCTGGGTGGAGTAGTCTTGGAAGGCTTCCCGGAGGAAGTGGCACCTGAGCTTGGAGCTGCTGGCAAGTGAGTGGTTGACTAGGGTCCACTCCAAGCAGAGGGCACACCCCCTCGTGCACATGCCAAGGCCCCGAGAGAGGAACAAGCCTCTAGGTTGCACAAACAGGAAGGAGGCCGGAGGGGCTGCAAAGGAGTGAATGGGAGCAAGGGGCCCTGGGGAAGGCAGGGAGGCCGGCCAGGCCTAGAGCACCCACAGCCTCAGAGGCCACGTGGGGGTCTTTATCCTGAGATTCCCAGGTAACCTCGGGAAGGTTTTGCTGTCAGGACCAGTGTTCAGAATGAACCGTGCAATGACAGCCAAGGAGGCAGAGGGGTGCCAGGTGGCGGAGGGTGTCAGGAGGCCCAGTGGACAGAGAAGGAGGTAGCCCAGGATGGGGAGTCACTGGTGTTCTCGAGATAGGCCATACCTGCACATGGAGGCCACGGCCACAGCCATGTGGGGACTCACAGAGACCCGCCCATATGAGGACACACTGACCCTTGACCTTCAGGGCCCCCAGGGAAGTCCTGAGGGTCTAGATACAGCACGTATGCCCGCCCCCATGACCTGCACCTGTGTGTGCGTGTGCGTGTGTGTGTGTGTGTGTGTGTGTACACATACTGGGATCCCTCGCCCTGGCTCCCTTGCCCTGGCTCCCTCACCTGCCTCCCGCGCTCCCTCCCTCAGCGGCAGCCCTGTCTAGCCACCACCTCCTCTCCCAGTAACCGGTTCAGACCAGTCTTAGGGCTGCAGAGAGAACCAACACCAGCCTAAGCCCCCTCCCTGCCCTGCTCCCCTCTAGGCAGCGTCCCCCTCCCCAGCCAGCTGCAAAGGAGGAGAAAAGAGGAGGGTGGGCATGGTGGGGGGAGGGGACGGGGAGGAAGAAGGAGGAGCGGAGGGAGAGGAAGAAAGAAAAAGGAGGGGCGGGGTGGGGAGAAGGAGCCCCACACTCTCCGGATTATAGAAGCCCCGCGGCCTTCTTGGCCCCAAAGCACCACCCCCACCCCCAGACCCTGCGTGGAAGGTGGAGCCCCTCACTGGAGTAGTAGGCCACCAGCTGCTGCAGACTGTTGAACTGGGTGCGGGAGGTGATGTAGAAGCCGCCGCTGTCCAGCTTGCGGATCTTGTAGTGCTTCACGTTGAGGCCCTTGGCGTTGTCGAAATCAGACACGGAGAGGCAGTAGGCTCCTGTGGGGTGGTGACAGAGAGGAGCAGTGACCCCCACGCCCAGCACCCCCCCACCCCTCCAGGCCACAGGACCAAGTGCCCTTCTGGGCCTGCCCAGCACTGGAGGACTGGGAGGCCAGAGCGGCAGCCCCAGCCCCGGGCCAAGCCAGGTCTGGCCTGCCCTCTCTCTGAGCACCCAGCCCTGGGGCAACCATCAAGGCGAGACCCAGTGAGCCAAGGGGCCCTGATCAGAGACCCTCCCCAGGCATTCCTGACCCTGGCAAGACCTCCAAGACTGAATGTATATCCCAACTGTGTGACCCGTACAAGTCACCTGCCCACTCTGGGGCTCAGTTTCCTCCTCTGCACAACACGGCGACTCCCTCGGATGCCAGGAAGATCTGAGACCACATGTGAGAGGGCCAGGCACATAGTAGGTGCTCAATAAATGTTTGCCGGGAGCCTACATTTATTGAGCACCTACTATGTGCCAGTAGGCCCTAGTGGCTGTGTGTCCCTGGCTTACCTGCTTCCCCTCCCATGGGAGAACTCTGGGCCCCACACCTTCCTGGACCCCAGGCTCAGGCAGGAGCAGGTGGTTGGCTGAGGCTGTGGCACGGGCAGGAAGCCACACACTAGGTGTAACCTACATGCCACCAAGGCTGAGGGGCCATCCCTGGTGACCCCCTCCCTGCCTCTCTTGAGCCTGGAAAAGCTTTTGGCTGGGAAATTTTCCTCCTGCCTAGCAGGCCTGGCTAGGAGCCTCTGTTAACCAGAGCCCAAGAGAGCCCTGGGATTGAGGCTTCAACAGCCAGAGAAAGCCCATTCCAGAAGGTGGGGTACAGCTCCCCACAGCCCATGGCGCTCTGGGTAATGCACAGGTGCAGCTTACCATCTCCAGTATAAAGAAGGGGAAAATGAGACCAGAGAGGGAAAGCAGCTTGCTTCAGGTCACCCAGCAAGTCAGGCACATAGGACAGCAACCAGGTCTCTAGAGCCTGCATCAGGCAACAGATGGCCCAGGCCATGTACACATGGATGCCCGTGGCCTGAGCTGAAAGGCAGGTCCTGCCCACGTGTGTCTGTGCACACACACAGGCATGCCCACACCCAGCGGCCCCACGCTCATGCAGGGACACACTCCCCAGGCCCCCAGGCACAAAGGCAAACCCACAACAATCCATTCCCACACAACAACACCCAGACAAATCCCCCTCCACATGCACACACACACCTGGACTCACACATGGCCTGCACCGCCACACAGCTGCTCACATGTGCACACACATAGCAGGAGGCCCTGCTTCCCGTCTCCCACGGAACCCTAAGCCCATACGACGTGGCCCAGCTTTGTTTCCACGCAGCTGGGTCACCAGCAACCCATTGGCCAAGGGGCTTAAGAGAAAGAGGGTGACCCGTGTTCTCTGGCTGGGGGAGGGACAGAAGGGGAACAGTACCCGGACTGCCGTGGGAGGGCAAAGCCGGCTCCTAGAACCTAGTCCAGCTCTAGAAGCCTCTGGAGAAGGAGACCAAGAGGGGCCTACTTCATCAGCACCCACCCAGGGAACAAGTCTTTTGCTGCAGGACCCTCAGGCCCCCCGACAACCTGCACCCATACGTCATCTGAGGAAACTGAGGCCACAGAGGCTAAGTATCATCGTTTGCCGCATCTCTGGCCACCCCAGCTAGCTTAGTGTTCCTCAGCTGTAGCTCCCTGCCTCTCCTGCCACTTTCTCCTCCTGGAGGGCTCTTCCTACTCCACTCCAGGTACCAACCTCCTATTCACTCCACAATACCGAGCTCAAATAACCCACAAAAGACTCCATTCCCAGTGGCCAGCAGGAGCGTTCCTACCTTTCGTGGTCTCACTTTCTCGCACCAGGAAGGTCCCTCTTGGGTTCTCCGCATTGAGCAGTAACCGCTCTGACTCCCGTCTGGTGATCTTGCCAAAGTACCACCTGGGGCAGGGGGAAGGAAGGCGGCGTTGGTGACTTTGGCTTCCATAGCCCAACTGCGCCTTTCTATAGGATGTGACTGGGGCCCAAGGCAACCAGACCACCCACTGCAGCCCGGGAGAGAAGCTCCCAACCAGCAGGTGGGGGGCGGGCAGGAGTCCAGGTTGCATACTCACTCTTCAGCCTGGATAGAGTCGGAGGGCGCCACATAGTTGCTGGGGATGTAACCCGTCTGTCCCGTGCTGAGCGAGTGGGCCAGCCACCAGTCTCCCTCTCTAAGGAGGGGGAAAGGGAAGGAGCAGAGGAGAAGGAGCCATCAGTGGGGGGCTGCAATGCTACAGTCTTCACAGGTGCTGTGCTGGGGGTCCCCAAGGCCAAGTGAGGCACTGGGAGCTGCAGGGCCAGCTTGAGCTCTCGTGCTGCCAGGCCAACCCTGGGATTCTTTCTCTCCCCAGCCCAGATGCCTCTTGGCCCAAGCTGACTCAGACGGACTTCGTCCAGGACTATAGCAGGACTGACCAAGGTCAGCCTGAGACCTAAATTCACAGGGGCAGAGTCCTGGGATGGGAAGTAATTTGCTTCCCTTCAGCTAGAACAAGCCGTCTCCAGATGCCAGGAGCTGTCTTGGGAATGAGGGAGGGAGCTCCCTGTCTCTGGGAAGCAAGCAAGTTGTAACAGGAGAGATGGTTCCTGCCTAAGACAGATATCAAGTCAGATCTTCAAAGCCTCCCCAAGCCCTGAGATTTGGAAGCAGATGAGACCTGGGTGGAGGTAGGGGATGGCCCTTTGGGGGACTGGTGACAATCCAGGCGCTAACCCCATCAACTACAACAATGCTTGCCTTTTGTCACAAACCGCTGGCCATCCCTAAGGGGCTCCTCGGCTGAAAGCTACAGGCCTCCCCCTGCAGCCTACCTGTCTACAGGGGAAACTGAGGCCAAAAGGGGCTGGGGCTTGCCCAGAGTCACACAGAGTCATGTCAGAGGGGCTGAGGTGGCAGAGCCCCAATGCCCAGGGCACTTCTACACTAATTGTCCCATGAGGAGGAGATGGGGACAGGGGCAGAGGAGCTCCCCACAGGGTCGGGTCCCCTGGGCCTGGGTGGGAGTGGGGAGGGGGCAAAGTACCTTTGCAGCCATCTGAATGTGAACCAGGTCTGGCTGGAGCGGGGGTCCAGAGACACAGAGGAGAGAGGAGAAAGCGAGAGCCCAATAGGAAAGAAGAGGCAGAGATGGGGGTGGTGAGAGAGAGAGGCAGAAAGAGTAAGGAAGAGAGCAGGAGAGCAGACCGGGGACAAGGCGGGGCAGCCACAGAGGCCTCACATCCAAAAGCAACCAAAGGGGACAGGGACGGGTCCAGAGGGAGTGAGTGAGGGGAGGCCAACGGGAAAGGCTGCCAGTGGGGAATAGGGCTCAGCCCCCTTCCATTCCCACCGTGCAGATGGGAAGACAGGCCAGAGAAGCAAAGGCCTCTGCTCAAGGTCACACAGCCAGGCCCAGGATCCTGACTCCCAGGTCAGAAGGAAACTTCCCCTACAGGGTACGGCGGGACCTGAGAGCCTGCGGAGCTTCTCGCTCCAAGGCTGCCATTGGACCTCACCATGACCATGACCCTGAGAAGACACATAGCCAATGGGATATGCTCCCCCTTCCTCACTGCCAAGGCCCAGAGGAAGAGGTCCTTGCCCACAGTTGCATAGTGTGGACTTGAACCCGGATCCCTGGCTCCTGGTTCTTCTGAGCTGCCTCTGTCATAGTCTTCAGCCCATTATGAAGATTGAGAAGTCGAGGCAAGGAGAAAGCAGGCTAGGAGAGCTCTCCAAAGACCTGTCAGAGTACAGGTGAGCACCGAGACCTGGGGGCTCAGTGGGGATGGCTCGAGGCTGAAGCAGAGGGTTGAGGGTGCCTTCCGGACAGCAAAGGGAGTGTGACCAGGGCCGTGTAATTGCTGCACGCACGCTCAGACAGGGGCATGAGCTCACATGGTGGTCTCTGCTGGAGGGGAGGCTCTGGAGAGAGGTGGCATTGGAAGCCCAGGACAACCAGCCATCCCCCTGTTGTACAAACACCCAGGGGTGTCCACATCTGTCTGCCCCATGTGATTCTCAAGGCCACCCTGTGAGGAAGGCAGGCTTCAGCCCCCAGATGAGGTAACTGTGTCTCAGAGATGTCAAGGGACCAGCCCAAAGCCACCCAGCACCCAGGCTGGAGTAACCTAATACTTTCTTTGTGGGGAAACTGGGGCACAGAGTTGGGCAAAGACTTGCCCAAAGCTACAAAGCAAGAACTCAAGTCGCAGGGAATAGCTGAGATCTTCCAGTCAAAGCCTTCATTTCACCAATGAGAAAATAAAGCATAGAGAGGGGCAGGGATTTGCCGAAAGCCACACAGCAAATCAGTGGCAGGGCAAGGGTGAGGACCAGGTCCCCGAGTGCCCACAGCCAGGCACACAGCAGGCCTCCCGGGACACCTGCAGCTTCCCCAGGCCACTCAGAAGCTCAGAGACCCTCAGGAGAGCCAGGGGAAGCTAGAAGAGGAGGAAGCAGCAAGGCTGGGGCAGGAAACTGGGCCAAGGTCTAGGTCAGAGGCTACCAAACGAGACAGATTGACTAAGCCAGAGTCTGCAAACTGGCCAGCCTCTAGGGAGCCTCCATCCATGCCCTCGGACTGGCAGGCCGACAAGGAACAAGGGGCACCAAGGCCAGCCAAGCACAATCAAGAGGCGAGGCAGGCAGGGTCCATCTTGCTGGCATTACCCAGACTTCAACCCCAGCCAGCAGATCCTCCAGCTGACATCAGCCCACATGAGTTTGGGGTTTCAAGTCCAGGCTTGGGGTTATATTTAGCTCACAAGGCAGGGTGAGGTGCAGCACGATCTCACCATGGACCCCAGGTCCAACTCTGACCTGGCCCCAGCGTGAGAGGCGTCTAAGAGCTTGAGCTCCAAGAGTCAGACCATGCTGGGCACCATCCTGTTCACCCCCTACAAGCTATGTGACCTTGGCCGTGCCTCCATTTCCTCACCTATAGGATGGAGACACTCAACGCCTCCCTCCAAGGATATAAAATATCAGCACAGGGTCTGGCACACAGTAAGGGCTCAACGTACATGAGCCGATAGTATCTTGATTTGGCTTTAAAAAGAAAAACAGTGAAATCCGTGTCTCTGTGGCACCCCTCCCCACTCTCCGAAATGTTTTTAAAAACCGAAGCAGCAAATTTAACTAATTAAATAAATAAATAAAAACCAAACCCGCTCAGTCCCCATCTCCACTAAGGATTTGCTGTGTGACTTTGGGCAAGGACCCTACCTTCTCTGGGTCTTAATGTCCTCGTCTATAAAGAGAGAATAATAGCCGCAGAATCTCCCTTGCAGACAAAGCGTATAAATACGTCAGCCTCGAGCTGGGCTTCGGGTCAACGAGGATCATTAGTGTGGCCGTCATCTAGGCTTCCCTGTGAAATGGAGCCTGTGCAGACACATCTTCCTATGTCAGTGGTCTGGGAGGCTCAAGCCCGCCTTGGGTCCCACATGAAGGGCCCCACAGCTTCCCAAATGGGGCCAGTCCCGCAGGGACACCAACCTGAGCCCACAATTGGAAGTAATCTATCAGGCTGAGCAGACTTACTACAGGCAGTGCCTTCCCCGGGGTCCTGGTCCTTATCAGACGGACTGGAAGAAGGGAAGGAAGGAAATAAAACACATTTCCTGCCACAGGTGGCCGGCAGAAAAGTACTGGATCGGGGTCCTCCAGCTACAGTTTTAGTTCCCAGCTGCTGTTCACTAGCTGTGTGACCTCAGACAACCGACCTCACCTCTCTGAGCCTCAGGATCTTCTTTTAAGACCCTAATCCTTCAGCCAGCCAGGCTGGCGTGTGGATCGGGGGTATGGCAGCTTCAGAACCTGGGAAGTTACTCTGGTTTGGACACTTACATTTAACTCCCTTGGGTTGTTGGGACTGGTCAGACAAGCACTTTGGGGACTGTGGGCAAGCCAGGGTTCCCTGAGGCCCGGGCCCACGGTCAGCAGGGCAGCGGCAGGCTGAGGCCAGGGGAGGCTGTGTGGGGAGGATGAAAACCTATCCCCTGCCCCAGGGTGGGAAGTGGAACTGGAGTGCCCAGAAGAAGGGGGGAGACATCAGAGCCTGCTGGATGACTCCCCCAAAGAAGCTGCTGGAGTCTGGGTCGGAGGAAACGGCAGTTTAGGGAACAACCCAGAGTCGGAACCTGAAGGGCCCCGACTCCTAGAGACTCAGACACCAGTGCTGGGGGTCCAGTACAGTCAGACGTCAGACCCCCGTGGGCTTCCTCTGATCCAGGCCACATAGCACATGGGGTTCTGCAAACCAGGGCCATTAGGCGTTAAGATCCAGGGAGCAGGGTCCCTAGGCTGGCTACTGTGAGGACCCAGGCCCAGTAAGCCTTGGCCAAACCCTAATGACAGGCAGACTAGTCCTTAAGCTCTCCTGTCCCCAACAGCCAGTCTAGCCACTGGCCAGCCTCAGGAAGTCCCTCACTCAGACCGGGCCGGGCGGCGCTGGTGGCAGGAGTGGGAATAAACCATGGTTGTTCCCATGGGCGCTGGGCAGCAATGGGGGAAGGACATGCAGCATAGTGCCTGGGTGGCTGTGAGGCCTGAACACCTCAAATCGGGGTGACTCATCTGTCCCTAAAGGCTCCCCATCCCTCCCCTTCCTCTGTTGTCCCAACCCCACTTCTCAGGCAAAGGGGTGGCTGAGCACCGGTCCCCCTCTCCTGTCACGGCGCCTCACTACCATGCAAGGACTTCCCACGGACAGGACTCAACCACTTGTGGCCCCAGGCCTGGCCCAACACCCTCAGCCCTACTTGGAAAGCAGGAAGAAGGGAGGGAAAGCACCAGAGGGCAGGAGAGGACAGCCCTCTGGCTCTAGGTGAAAGAGGCAGAACCAAAGCTTCCAGAGCCTTCCCCCCACCATACCCTGGTTGCTCAAGCTGTGGCCCCAGCCTGAAGTGCCCTTCCCATCACTGCGGGGAGAGATTCCCCGGAAGCAGACACCCCTGCAGGGCCCTTTCCCCCCCCCCCCCCCCAGGGTCCTTGGGCTGCTAAGGAGCCCCTCCTTCAAGGGCCGTGGGTAGGAGGACCTGCCCGCCCCTCCCAGCTCTGCCACCACCAACTGTGCGACCTCGAACAAGTCCCCTCACCTCCCGGGGCCTCAGTTTCCTCCTGCACAAAAGAAAGCAAATCAGAGTTTCCAGCTCCTGGGGCTGTGGGGAACCCACGACACCAGGCTGGCACACGGGGCACAGGAAACGGGGGATGAATCCTAGTCATCATCTTGCTCGACAAGTCCAGGGAGGCAGCCCCCACGGTGCTGAGCAATAGGTGATCTGGGAACCCATGAAGGTGACAGACCCGAGAGCAGCCCCCCAGGAGCTCCCAGTCTTGGGGAGGCCGATGCAAACTGCTGGAACTGCCTGGGCACCAAGGAGCACCAGGACTCTGACACACAGGGGCGGAAAGATGGGGAGAGAGCTGCTACCCAAGTTCCCATCCCGGCTTTGCCACCTGCTAGCTGTGTGACCTTGGTCAAGGGCCTTCACATCTCTGAGCCTCAGTTTCCTCACTTGCAAAATGGAGACAGCCCCTCCCCCCGTCACCAGAGCCCTGGCAGGATTGCATCGAGGAGTAAATACAACGACATGGGTAGAAACGCCTGGCACAGCACCTGGCACCTCTTTTCCCTTTTGCCTCACAGAGAAGGCCATCCGGAGCTGGATCTTGAAGGATGAATAGGAGTTTGCCAGGCAGAGACGGGAGAAAGGTGTTTCAGGCAGAGGGAACAGCATGCACAAGAGTCGGGAGGCATGAATGAGCAAGACACACTCAGAGCTGCTGATGTCCAGCCTTGTTAGCCAGGCCTTTGAGGATGCTAAAGGACCAAGTCTACGCTATCCCTAGCACCTTCTGGCCTTTCCACACGCCTAAGGGTATCCCACCCCTCCCAGCCCCACACCCTCCCACAAGCTGCCTTTCTGAGAGGGACTGCATTCCACCACTTCTACCAGCCACAGACCATCACTGTCTTTCCTTCGAGGACTTGCTTGAACCTTCTAGTCCCTGCAGTCCCCGCTAGAGTGGGGGGCACATAGCAGGGACCATATGCCCGAGCAGACCCTGGCCCTGCCCTCCGCCTGTCACTGGGTCTGGACCGGAGCTGGGCACCAACCTCCCCGAGCCAGGCGGGCTCTGGGAAGGTCCCTTCTCCCCGCAGACCTCACCGGGCCAGCACCGGACCCTGCATGCAGCTGGCCCTCAGCGCAGGCCGACTCGGCAGGATGGAGAGTGGGCAGGCTAGCAGGAAGGTGGATGGGGAGGAGGCATGATGCAGTGAGTGACAGGAGGATGGCAAGACCCTCCCCAGCCTCAGCCCAGGGTCAAGGTCAGGATCTGGTCACACTGGCTGGAAGGAGGGCCTCAGCTGGGGAAGCTGGAGGGGGCCAGCCCGGGCAGCCAGGATCCGCAGGCAGGGACATGCAGTGGAGACACATGCAGACAGCAGCACCACCACCCCCCGACCAGCGAAGCCTCCCGACCCCAGCCCGCCGCCTATGAAATGTGTACACACCTGACATCCACCTTCCTCCTAAGGGCCAGCGAGAGAGAAGCAGAGAGAGGGAGAAGCTGAGAGGGGGCTGGAGGGAGCAAGCAGGAGCCAGGAATTGGGGGGGGGGGTCCAATGGGATGTGGGGGTACACAAGGCCCTGCCAAGGGCAGGAATGCAGCAGGTGCTGAGCTCTGCCCCCTAAACTGGCAGTGCCTGCAGGAGTGACCCTGCCTCACTGTGCTGCTCCCCACCCCTCCCCACTGGACACATGGCCCAGAGCCTGTACCCCCGCAAGACAGGCATTGCACTCCAACCCCCGTATGCTCCTGACAGGGAAAGGAGAGGGGAAAAGGGAGAGGACTGACCCCCACCCTGTGGCTAGAGCCCTACCCACGCCTCACAAGTTCCCTCACCACTGCCTCTGCTCCCCTGCCCACAGGGGCCCCAGAGCCGGCCTGGCCCTAGGATGTCCCACCCCAAGGGTGGAGTCTCTGGAGGTGAACCGGACGTCCACACTCCATCCCACCGTCTCATCCCGATGCCCCGTTATAACCCCTTCACGCTGAGCGCCCAGTATGCAGTCCCTGCCCCCTCCCAATCTGGGCCTCACCCCCTACAGCTAGAGACTCCTGCTCAACCAGCCTGTCCAGGCCCTTCAACCCCAGGTCCCTAAAGAGGGCACCACTGAGGGCACAGCCTCCAGCTTGAGGCTCTGTTTTCTGCAGTCCTGGGTCCTGGGCCCCGTCCTGCCCTGACTGTATGCCCCTCTTTGAGTCTGGGACGCTATGCTGTATTGAGTTACTGAGCCTGGATCCCTTGCCCTGGGAGCTCTGACCACCACTACCTGTCTCATCTCCCATCAGCCCAGGATGGTTCCCTGGACCTCGGCCAGCCCTGACACTAGCCAGGCCCACTGCCCATCGCGCTGCCCCTGGCTCTGGGATGCTCAGAAGTGGCTCTGGCCCAAGACTAGGTTCAGGGGATAGAGTCCCAAGGGGAGGCGGGGAAGGGGGTCACTTACGTGTTGTTGACAATCTGGAGCCGCTCCCCTTTCTTGAAGGACAAGTCGGTCTCTGTCCGAGACTCATAGTCATAGAGGGCCACAAAGGTGGTCACTCCACCTGCAGAGACGGGTGGGATGTGTCAGAACGGCCTGAGAGGGCTGGACAGGAGGGTCTCCCACAACCACCACAGCCCAGCCCAGAGGCGCAGTCACCCTTCCAGGGGTTGGGCCTGCAGCGTGTCCGCCTGTGCGCATGTGTCTGGGAACCCCCGTGGGGGCACACAGAATGTGTGTGCATCTCTTCACACGTGAATGTCCCCAGTGGGCTCTAGGTTGATCCTAAGTGTCGGCTTCAGGGGAGTGCCCAGCTTCCTTGCAGTCTCTGCAGCCCCCAATCACAGGCCCCTTTGTGTTGTTCCCAGAGCCTGGCACACAGTAGGTGCTCAAGAAGCAACCATGGGTGAATGAATGAACCAGTGAATAAAGGAGTCTGCCCCTGGCTGGGTTATTCTGTTTCTCCATGTGACTGGGTGTCTCAATGTATCTGGGGGGATCTTGGCTCCAGGTACTATCCCCTCCAAGAGCCCGTCTCTGTCCCCCATTTTAGCCACAACCTTCACCCCACACACCTCCCCCCAAACCCCTCCCTGCCCTTTTGGCTCCTTCCCAGCAGCCCCACCTTCGAACACCCTACTCATTTTCCAAGCCTTGCTCTGTTTTTCTCCCCCATGATCTGCATACTGCCATGTCCCCAGCATGCAGAAGGGGCACCACGAAGGAATGGGTGTGCTTGTGGGTCTGTCTCACTCAGGGATGTGTCTGTGTCTAAGGCATCCGTGAGTGACCCTGTGTCTGTGCACGTGTGTGTTCTCACTGCAAGTGTATTCATTGGGAACTTCTAGGTGTCAGGGACGGTGTGGCTAGCTGAGCCTGTGTCTGCACCCTGTGTGTGTCTTGATCTGGGAGTATGGGGTTATTGTGCATGGGTGTTTCTATTTGCTTATGTCTGCATAGTTGTGTGTCTGCGCCCCGCCAAGTGTCCCGAAGTGGGTCTCTAGATACACGGTGTGTCTGTGAGTATCTCTGATGGTGTCTCCAGCCCAGCTTGTTTAAGTGTCTGCATAGGAAACTCAGGAGTTGCTGACTCTTTGTCCATCTCTGGGACCGCATCGTCATCTTTAAGCATCCCTTGCCTGGGGATGCCATACCCCTGAAGCGCCAGCAGAGGGCGCAGAGGCGCATCACTGAGTTGGGCCGCCCCCGCCACCCCCACCAGGGACCAAGAACTCCTACCTAGTCTTCCCTGCCCCCTCTGCCACCCAAGGCCTTCTCACCTGACCCATCTCTGGGCTGACAAAAGCAAAAAGCAAAGCCTCAGACCCAGTCCCCACGCTGCCCTGGGCAAACAGCCCCCTGAACCTCTGGGCCTCAGTTCCCCCACTAAAGTCCCATATCTCTAGACCCCTTTATATTCTACTCCAGATTCGACCTCAAAGACAATGGATATGCACCACACTTTCCAGTTTCTAAAGCCCTTCCCCACCCACAACCTCCAGGAAACCCCCAACAGTCCCCAAACCCAAGAAACCCATAGACTCTTCCCCTTCATCGAGAGAAGCAGCAGCCCGGAAAGGCCCCGCCCACAGGCGCCCACACTCCCAAGGCCCACTGACCAGCCAGCGGCCCCGCCCTCTGCGGGGAGGTGACTGTGTCTGAGGAGTTGAAGCCCCCAAACAGCTTGGGCTCAGCAGCTGCGGAGGGGAAGGCCGTACTGGGGCCTCGGTGTCCATCAGCGGAGGCTGGCTTGCTGGGTGTCTGTGAGGTGGGGAAGGCGCCCCCGCCGCCACCGTGGGTATTCTCAGCTGGCTCCAGGCTGCGGCGCCGTTGGCTGGCATCCTTGGGCTTGCTCTTGTTGCTGCCCATGGTCCTGGCTGGAGAGGAGAAAGCATGTTGGGGTGAAGAACGCTGGGCCTGGGCCCTTTAGACAGTCTCCACTCCCCTACCCATTCTACAGATGAGGACACTGAGGCCCAAAGAAGGGTACTGGCTTCTTTGGGTAAGTTAGACTTTCAGAGCCTCAGTTTCTTAATCTGTAAAGTGGGGATAGAGATGGAACCCATAAATGGCTTCCTTGGTACATGGCCAAGCACAGCAGAAATGACTCATAATCAGAAGCCCTAACCTCCCCCACCTCCCCCCGAGTCAGTTTCTGTCCATCATGGGCCAGGATAGTATCTGAGTCATGTCTATCTCCCATGCACACAACACATGGGAGAGGGTTCACTGAGAGTTTGCCGAGCAAACACACGACTGACTGAAATGGTTTCACGCCAGGGTGAAAGGTGCTAAAAGCTGCAACCAAGGCAGGGATACAGCCGGAAGCTGGAAGAAGGAGAGATGTCTGGGGGCTCACCCCAGCCATGGGGCCTTTGCACATGCTGTTCCCTCTGCCTGAATGCTGTTCCGTGACCACTTCACTAGAATAACTTGTGCCTCCTTCAGTTCTCAGCTCAAAAGTCACCTCCTTGGGAAGTGTTCCCCAAATCCTTTCTGGCCTAAGTCCCCCTGACTTTTGTACCTCTCCTTGGTAACACGTGGCTCAGAAAAAAGCAAACTGAAAACTCTTCAGTGGTGCCCACCGCCGTGCCACCCCCTTTTGCCTCCTACTTCCCAATCCATAGATCCTGGTTGGCCCCAATTCCCAGTGGGCCTGGCCAGGTTCTTCCCAACCATCAAGACCACCCCTCCCTCCTCCCTCATCTTGCAGCTCTGATGCATCATCGCCTCACCTGGTGGACGGCAGCGGCTGTCCCAGAGGATCTGGGAAGCAGCCTGAGGGCTCAGCAAGAACACCAGGTGTGGAGTCAGAGGTCTTGGACTAGAGGCCCTGCTCCACTTCTCCCCGTTATGTGACCCTAAGCAACTCACTTCCCCTCTTTGGGCCTCAACGTCTTCATCTGCAAAACAAGGATAAAGCAGACTTCTCAGGGCTGTTGTGCGGATATGATTAGAAAGAGAAATCTCCATGGCTCTGACTCTTGGATCACACTTTATCAGGCTCTGACTCCAAAAGTTCCAATGCTAAGAACTTCTCAGACCTTCTCTTCCTTCAACCCTCCCAAAGCCTGTTATGAACATGAGAAGGCAGGGTATGACACGGTGGTTAAGGGTGGGCTCCGGGGCCAGACTCCCCAAACTCAGATCCCACCTTTACCCCTAATTGGCTGTGTGACCTCAGGCAAATGACTTAACCTCTCTGTGCCCTATTTCTACATCTGGAAATGACAGGGTCATCTGGGTGCCTCATAAGTGATTGAGGCAAGTCACCCTACCACATCAGCTATGACTGCTACTGTGTAGTTCCGGACATACCGGCAAGGTGGGTTTGGAATATTCTCCAAGAAATGTTGGAGGCCCTGGAATGAGTCCAGAATTTCCTCTGGGAAACCGTGGGTGGGGAAAAGTACTCTTTTTTTTTTTTTTAAGATTTTATTTATTTATTTGACAGACAGAGACCACAAGTAGGCAGAGAGTTAGGCAGAAAGGCAGGCAGAGACAGAGGAAGGGAAGCAGGCTCCCTGCTGAGCAGAGCTCAATCCCAGGACCCTGGGATCAGGACCTGAGTCGACGGCATAGGATTTAACCCACTGAGCCACCCAGATACCCCAGGCAAGGGCTCTTGACTGGTTGAGGCCTTAGGCAAGATCACTGGCCCTGAGCACCGAGCCCAGGTCTGCAAGATCTCCTCCCTACGGAAACCTTAGCCAGTTCCTGTACCCCCCAGGCCTCAGGCTTCCAGGCTGCACAATGTGGGCACAGCCAGCCTGCTCCCCGGGGACCATCCAACTCTGAGAATGTGGGGCTGGAGAGGCCAGGAGGAGACCTGCTCAACAGCTCCAGGGATCACCAGGGCCTCCTGAGGGACTGGCAAACAGGCCTGGGGACAAAGACCAATTTCTATGGCAACCCAATCCACAGGGGTCATATGAGCACTCATATAGCCCATGTCCCATGGGTCCTACTGACCCAGTTTCCCGCAGCCCCAGGCTTGATGAAAGCTGGGCCCCAACCACGGCATCCCCTACCCAATGGCTCCCTGGTACAGCATTCACAGCCCTGACCATGCAGCAGGTGATATGCCAGTTAACAGAGGGACACAAAGGTGAACTGGCCAGGCCTTGTGTCCAAGGACACATGCGCTAGCAGAACACTTGTTTGTGGGACTCTCAGAGCAAATAAAGAGTATATTTTTTAGTTATAATTTTCAAAAGTTTTTAAGTGATAGAACTCTCTAGGAGCCTGAACTTTCTTTAGAATGAACTAAATGATGAAGGGTAAGCCCCCTGTCACTGGAGGTAATCAAGGAAAGGAGACAGAGTCATTGGTTGGTGTGCTATGGCAAAAGAGGGAGAGCCAGGCCTGGACCTTGAGGACTGCCCCCACCCAGCACCTAGAAAATGCATGTTCCCTCTTGGGAGGGGTTGAGGGAAAAAAGACAGCTCTTGGTCCTAAACTCTTACACTGACCAATACCACTCCCAGTAGGGCACTCAGAAAAAGTATGAGAGAGCTTTTAAGACCCAGGAAAGGTGGCCTGGTCTCCGGTTGCAACACTTTTCAGTTTGTGGGGTTTCTGTTCTGTTTGTTTTTGGTCTTTGTGGTTAAATCTGATTATCTAAGTAACACGTGTTTGTGGAGAGGCAGGCATGTGGTGGTTAAGAGCTACAGTACCAGAGTGTTTGAATCCTGGCCCTGCCACCCCAGCATGGGACCCTGTGCATCAGTTTCCTCCTCTGTCAGTTGGGGAGAACAGCAGTGCCCTTGCCACAGGGCTGCTGGGAGAACCAGCAAGGAAGGCATACGGAACACACTCAGGACAGAGCGGCATGTTGCTGGCCCTGCTCCGGAAGACAAGCAGCTGGGCATCATGGGATTGTATGATGGTAAACAAAACAGGGCTCCATCTAGTGCCCTTGCCCATGCTCCCTGGAGGCAGGCCTCGGTCATACCCACCTCCACCTCCCCAGGGTCCAGGACGGTCCTGGCATCTACTAATTGTTCTGGAAATATCTGCAGACCAGACAAAAGATGAAATGAGCACAGATACGATTTGCCTCCTGCTTTGTTCCTACGACGCCACACTGTGGACACCAAGTATCACTCCTGGATATTCAAACACTCCCAGGGCCTGGACCTGGGCGAGGCCTTGCTCCAAGCAGTCTACAAATCCTCATTCGTCCGATTCTCATGATAACCTAGAAGGTAGATACTAGCCGTGTTCTTGTTTTACCCATGTGCAGACTAAGGCACAGGGAGGTTGAAGAACTTGTGCAAGGTCATCCCTCGAGGGTGAGAGGGGACAGGGAAACACACTGGGCAGGCAGGAATCAGGGGATGCTCATGGGGTCTGCTGAGGGGACTTGTGGGCCTACCTCACCCTCAGGACATCTCTCCCGTGAAACTAGCCAGATGCCCTTGGTGGATGAAGCATGGGAGAACAGCCCAGCCTGTTCTCCTGGAAAAAGCCAGAAGTTCCAGCTTTGACAAAGCAGAGTGTCCTCAAGGAAGGACAGGCATATTTCAGGTGGCATCTAGTCCCTGCAGGGCTGCTGCTGTGCTGTGTGACCTCGGGAGAGACCACCCTCCCAGACCCCAGGCTCCTTTTTTTTTTTTAAATATTTTATTTATTTATTTGACAGACAGAGACCACAAGCAGGCAGAGAGGCAGGCAGAGAGAGAGGAAGGGAAGCACGCTCCCCGCTGAGCAGAGAGCCCGATACGGGGCTCGATCCCAGGACCCTGGGATCACGACCCAAGCCAAAGGCAGAAGCTTTAACCCACTGAGCCACCCAGACGCCCCCAGGCTCCTTTCTTAAGGCAGGACTCTGTCTCCTGGCCTTTTGGTTCTGGGGCCCAAACTCCAAGTCACCATGACTTGCCTATTGGAGAAGAACCAATCCCCACATCTCTTCCGCCACTTGCACACTCTGAGGTACAGATAGACCCTTGGCAGGTCCAGGGGAAGTGGTGAGGCCTCCACGCTGGGGTGCCTGAGGTTCCCAGAGGAAGGAGGCCCCTTTCCTCCAGGGAGCCACTCCTAACCTCAGGCTCCCGACCGCAGTCCCCAGCCGGCCAGCAGCACTTCCCTCGCACCACCCCAGCCCTTCACGCTCCAGGGGTCCCCAACTGACTTGGTGTCTCCCCATAAGGCTGTAGCTCTAGCCCCACGGCCCGTGTCACCATCTCTGTGCTGGTTCTCCCAAGTCCCCAAGTCTTCCTCAAACATCTCCCTCCCCCAGTCCCACACTGGTCCCCTGGGCAGGGCACGTGTCTTCCAGGGCCTGGACACTGGAGTCCGGCCAGCAGGTGCACCCAGCTTCCTGCAGCCAGGGGCATCTCTGTAAACCACGTGGACAACGGGGGCCTCCTCTGTTTGGCGCGCTCCACGGAAAACCGGAAATGGTCTATGTGCTCGTGAGAGGGGGGCCGGGTGAGCATATGACGCCTGTGCACCGCGGGGACAGTCACACAGCTAACCAGCCGGAGCCGGAGCACAGCGTCGCCAGAGGGAGAAATCGGCCAGTGCTGAATGTCCTCTGGGCCTCTCAGGACTTGTTTCCTCAACTGGAAAAGGGGGGACAACAACAATCCCTACGTCCCGGCGTCGGTCAGAGGACTAAACGAGCTGGCGCTTACCATGGGCTTGGTGCTGTGCTGGCGTGGAGTAGGCATGAGTTACTGTGGTTCTAGAAAGGAAGCTGGCATGTGCGTGTGTATGTGTGGTTGCGAGAGCATGTGCGTCTACTGTCCAAGGTGCAGAGAAAATTCTGGAAGGATTCCAAATGCTTCACAGTATTTCATCCAAAAGGTATGGGACAGGGAGAGGAAAATGCCTTTTTTACTTTATATCATATCATGTGACATTTAGAATTGACATTGTCAAGAATTGTTTTTTAATCAGACACACACACACACACACACACACACACACACACTGAAGAGCTTCCCATGACTCCCCTCTGGACGAGGCCCAAACTGCTCTCCGGGGTCCACCAGGCCCTGCAATTGGTGCTGTTGTGCTCTCCCATGACCCCTCCGCTGGGGGGCACCACACTCTCCCTTCCCTCCTGACCTGCCCGTGCACCCTCCCCAGGCAAACAGACCCTTACAACATCCAGAAGAGTGTGGGCAATAAACTGCTGTTCGCTCCCAGTATACCCGCCCCTTCCTCCCCTACTCTGAAGAGCATCACCTCCACTTCTTCTAAGGGCAGAGGGAGGCCGGGGGATTAGGACTTGAGAGTGAGGAATCCAGTCAGGCCTGGGTTTAAATCCTGCCTCCACTGCTTACTAGCAAAATCTTGGGCAAGTCACTTTGCGCCTCAGCTTCCTTATCTTTACAATGGGGATGATAGTACACCTAACATCAGAGACTCAAACGAGAGAGGCCATGTGCCAGGCACAGAACAAGTGCTTAAGAAACAGCTCACAGCGGTGTTTTCTGTCATTAGTAACCTGGCAGGGAATAAGAGGAGATAGGTGTTAGGTTTCAAGGCCTTGAATGCCAAGCATAGAGCTGAGAACTTTACGTGAGTGTCCTGACAGCACAAGGAAGTAGGGACTGTAACTGTGCCCACTTAACAGATGGAACCACGGTTCAGAGAAGCCAAACCTTACCTGAGGCCACACAGCAAGTGAGTGTACCAGGGCTGGGACGCTCGAGGTCTAGGAGAGTGGCATCAGAAGGCACCTCTGGGGGACACCCCCCACCATGCAGACAGCCCCCATTGCCAGGTGCACCCACCACTCCACCAGCTCCGCCTCCCCCACACAGAAGCAACACAGGGCTCAGAGGCCAACCTCTGACATCACTGACCATAACTCTGGACCTTCCAGGAAAACAGAAGCATCACAAAACTCCAGGCTTAGAGCTAGAATGCCAGGTTCAAGTCCAGCTTGCCAATTTCTAGCCAGGCAGCCCCAAGGGGCCTTAGTCTACCCCTTCTCAAAAATGGGAATCAGTGTAATTGTTCCCACATAACTAGTCTTATTGTAAGAAAAACATAGAGGTGGGGCACCTGGGTGGCTCAGTGGGTTAAAGCCTCTGCCTTCAGCTCAGGTCATGATCCTAGGGTCCTGGGATCAAGCCCCGCAACAGGCTCTCTGCCCAGCAGGGAGCCTGCTTCCCCCACTCTCTCTGCCTGCCTCTCTGCCTACTTGTGATCTCTTTCTCTGTCAAGTAAATTTTAAAAATCTTAAAAAAAAAAAAAAAAGAAAGAAAACATAGAGATAATACTTATAGAGGGCCTAGCAGATAGGAAGTGCTCCATAAATATTAGCTACCATCATCATTACTGTGCATGACCTTTTTTAGATCCTTGCTCTTTTTTTTTTTAAGGTTTTATTTACATATTTATTTTAGAGAGAGAACGTGCACTTGAGCGAGGGGAGGAGCAGAGGGAGAGGGACAAGCAGACTCCACCCTGAGCACAGAGCCCCAGATGCAGCTCAATCTTACAAACCTGAGATCAGGACCTAAACCAAAATTAAGAGTCAGGCTCAACTGACTGAGCCACCCAGGCACCCCAGATCCTTGATCTTTTGTAATCACTCTTACAATGAGGCAAAGGCTTCCCAGACTCCTACTACGTGCCAAGCTCAGTGCACAGCCGTGGAGGGACTATCTGTTGGGGTTCATTAGGAGCCCAGGCCTAGAAAAGCCACTTCACGGGGAAAAAGTCCAAGAAAGATGAGCATGCCCACTAGTTAACCTTGCTCTGAGATCCTTGCCAATCCAGTGAGCTAAGAATAAGAAATGGAAGTAATAAAATGAAATTAGAAAAGAGAAGACAAGGATCATCATTTGCAAATGTTATCAGCACAGGCCTGGGAAATCTAAGAGAATCTGCTGCACAACTATGAAGCAAAGAGCAAATTAAGTAAAGTGGAAGGAAATTAAAAGTTAACACCCCCAAATCAACAATGTATCTATACACCAGCAGCAATCAGAAAATAAAAGCAAGGTAGTCTTGATTTTAGCTCAGGTCATGATCTCAGGATCATGAAATCAAGGCCGCATCAGAGCATTAGGCTCTGCGCTCAGCTCGGAGTCTGCTCTGCTAGAGGATTCTCCACACCGCCCCCCACCGTCTCCCATGGCCCCTCTCCCACCTCACACTCTCTCTCTCACTCTCTCTCAAATAAATTAACAAATAAAATCTCTTTTAAAAAAGAAAAGAAAGGGTCGCCTGGGTGGCTCAGTTGGTTGGACGACTGCCTTCGGCTCAGGTCATGATCCCGGAGTCCCAGGATCGAGTCCCACATCGGGCCCCCAGCTGCATGGGGAGTCTGCTTCTCCCTCTGACCTTCTCCTCGCTCATGCTCTCTCTCTCACTGTCTCTCTCTCAAATAAATAAATAAAATCTTTAAAAAAAAAAAGGAAAATAAAATCAAAGAAAGCTTAGCATTATGAAAATATCAATTCGTCCTAAATTCATCTCACAGTTTAATGTGATCCCAATAAAAACCCCAGCAGGGTTTTTTTTTTAATCTAGGTATATCAATTTTAAAGTTACAACTAAAAGTAAATGTAGCCAGAAAAATCCTAAAAACAGTAATGGCGGGAAACAGCCCGACCAGGTAGTGAAAATTACTGTAATTAAAACTGCGTCGGGGCATCTGGGTGGCTCAGTCGTTAAGTATCTGCCTTCAGCTCAGGTCATGATCCCAGGGTCCTGGGATAGAGCCCCACATTGGGCTCCCTGCTCTATGGGAAGCCTGCTTCTCCCTCTCCCACTCCTCTGCTTGTGTTCCCTCTCTTGCCATCTCTCTCTCTCTCTCTCTCTCTCTCTGTCAAATAAATAAAATTAAAAAAAAAAAGAAAAAGAAAGCTCTGTCCTATCAGCACAAAAACAGGAAAACCAATGCAACAGAATGGGGGGGGGGTCCAAAAATTTCCCAAAACCTACAGGGATTTAACACATAACGAAAGTGGCATTTCATGCTGGTGCAAAAAAAGGTAGATTATTTTTAAGATCGAGCTTAGATCAATGACCTGCCATTGGGAAACAAAGTTGGGTTTTAAACTTATTCCATATGCCTATAAATTCCAGATCAATCAGATTTAAAACACACAAAAATAAAACCAAAAAGCTTAGAAAGGGGGACAGAGAATAAATTTTCTAATCTCAAAATCAGGAACACATTTCTTAATACCGGACAAAACCTAAAAATCGTTCTTAAAATGATATATCTATCTACATAAAAATCTAAAATGTCTGCAGGGCTCAATAAATATAAACAAATGCAAAAGGCAAGAAACAAACTAAGAAAAATATTTGTCACCCATATGAGAGACAAGGGTTATCCCCTTTATATATAATAAACTCCACAAAATAAGAAAAAATAATAATAGTCTATAGCAAATGAAATGGCTCTTCAACATATGACAAGACACTCACCTCACTTATAAGATTATGCAAATTAAAAGTACACAATTTCCCCAACCACAGCAGAATACACATTCTTCTCAAGGGCAAATGGCACACGGAACATTCCCTGGGACAGACCATATTCTAAGTCATTAAGCCTTAATAAATTCAAAAGGGGTGAAATCATAAAAAGTATGTTTCCAACCAAAATATGATGAATTAATAAATCAATAACAGGAATTACAAATATGTAAAAATTAACACACTCCTCAATAACCAATGAATCAAAATCATCAAAACAATAGAAAATGCTTTGAGGTGAATGAAGATGAAGACACAACATATCAAAATGTATGGGATGTAGTAAAAGTAGAACTTAAAGCTTAACTTATAGCTATAATTGCCTATCTTAAAGAAGAAGAAAGAAAAAATAAATGAAAAAGAGGAAAGATTGCAAACCAATAACCTAACCTTCCACCTTCACACAATAGCAAAAGAAAAGCAAATTAACCCTAAAGCAAGTAAAAGGAGGGAAATAAAGATTAGGGCAGAAATTAAGGGCATAATTTGCGACGACGAGTATAGAACTGAGGATGTTATGCTTAGCGAAATAAGTCAATTGGAGAAAGACAACTATCATATGATCTCCCTGATATGAGGAAGTGGTGATGCAACATTGGGGGTTTGGGGCATAGGAAAAGAATAAACAAAACAAGATGGGATAGGGAGGGAGACAAACTGTAAGAGACTCTTAATCTCACAAAATAAACTGAGGGTTGCCGGGGGTCTGGGGGAGGGGAGAGGGTGGTGGGGTTATGAACATTGGGGAGGGTATGTGCTATGGTGAGTGTTGTGAAGTATGTAAACCTGGTGATTCACAGACCTGTACCCCTGGGGCTAATAATACATTATATATTTATTAAAAAACAAAAAAAAAATTATTTAAAAAAAAAGAAAACAAACAAAAAAATTAAGGGCATAGAAAATAAAAAAACAACAGAGAAAATCAACAAAACTAAAGGTTGGTTCTTTAAAAAGATCGACAAAAATGGGGCGCCTGGGTGGCTCAGTAGGTTAAAGTCTCTGCCTTCGGCTCAGGTCATGATCCCAGGGTTATGAGATTGAGCCCCGCATCAGGCTCTCTGCTCAGCAGGGAGCCTGCTTCCCCGCCGCCCGCCCCCCGCCCTTTCTGCCTGCCTCTCTGCCTACTTGTGATCTCTGTCTGTCAAATAAATAAATAAAATCCTTTAAAAAAAAAATTGACAAAATTGACAAATCTTTAGCTTCACTGAACAAGAAAATCAGAGAGAAGACTCAAATTACTAAAATCAGAAACAAAAGAGAGAACAAAACTATAAACCTTATGGAAATAAAGAAAGTTATAAGGGCATGCTATAACTACTCCAACAAATAAGATAATTCAGATGAAAGGGACAAACTCCTAAAAAAACACAAACTACCAAACTACCAAAATTAAGAAGAAATAGGAAATCTGAATAAAGCTAAAACAAGTAAAGAGATTGAATGAATAATCTTAAAACATCTTACAAATAAAGACCAGATGGCTTCACCGGTGAATTCTACCAAACAGTTAAAGAAGAATTAATATACCAAGTCTTTACTAGGAACAGCACCCTATTACCAAAACCAGACAAAGACATCATATTAAAAAAAAAAGGGAGGGGGGGAGACAACTACAGACTGCTATCTCTTATGAATATAAGATATAAAAGTCTTTTAACAAAATACTAAAAAACTGGATTCATCAACACATAAAAAGAATTATACATCATGACCAGAATACAACGTTGGTTTAAATGCCTAAAAACTAATTAATGTAATATGCCAACCAAATAGAATAAAGGACAAAAAACACAATAATCTCAATAGATGCAGAAAAGGTTTTTAATAAAATCCAACACTCTTTCATGATAAAAACACTCAACAAATTCCCTGGAATTTCCTGAATCTGATTAAGGGCTTCTGCAAAAAACTCTCTCTAATATCATACTTAAAGGTGAATTGCTGAATGCCTTCCCCCTAAGATCAGGAATAACATAAGGATGTCCACTCCTACAACTTCTCTTTAACACTGTACTAACACTGCCCAGGCAGGGCAATAGAGAAGAAGATGAAATAAAAGGCAACCAGATTAGAAAGGAAGAGGTAAAGCTATCTCTGTTTGCAGAAGACATGATCTTGTATACAGAAATTCCTAAGGATTCCTATAAAAAATTATCAGAATAAACAAGTTCAGCAAGGTTGCAAGGTATAAGATCAATATATAACAAATAAATTATATTTCTAAACACTAGCAATGAATAATCCAAAAATAAAATTAAGAGAACAATCTACAATATCAAAGGAACACTTAGGAATAAGAGTAACCAAAGAAGTACAAAATTTACACTCTAAAAAACTTCAAAAACTGTTGAAAGAAATTAAAGAAAATCTAAATAAGTGGAAAGACATCCCACGTTCATGGACTAGAAGTCTAAACACAGTTACAGTGGCAATATTCCCCAAATTCATCTACAGACTCAACATAATCCCTATCGAAATCCCAGCTATCTTCTTGGCAAAAATTGACAAACTGATCCTAAAATTCATATGGAAGGTCAAGGGACCCAGAATAGCAAAAACAATCTTGAAAAAGAGAAACAGAGCTTAAGGGCTCATTCCTCTCAATTTCAAAAGTTGAGGTGAAGCTCCAGTAATCAAGACACCATGGGGACACCAGGCTGACTCAGATGGCAGAGCACACAACTCTTGATCTCTCATGGTGTGTTAGGGCCCCACGTTGGGGGTAGAGATTACAATCAATCAGTCAAATCAATCAGTCAATAACACCATGGTACTAGCATGAAGACAGATGTATAAATCCATGGGAGAGAATTGAGGGACAGAAATAAACCCTCACATTTATAGGGAATTGAGTTTTGGCAAGAGTGCCGACACCACACAACAGAGAAAATACAGTCTTTTTCAACAAATGGTGCAGGAAACACAGGATATGCACAAGCAAAATGTGGAAGCCTTAAAAAATTAACTCAAAATGGATCATGAACCTAAATACGCAAAGTAAAGCTGAAAAAAAAAACTTATAAGAAAATCTATGTATACGTTTCATGGCCTTGTATTTCCTAGATATGATACCCCGAGCATTAGCAACAAAAGAAAAAATGGATAAACTGGATGCCACCAAAATTAAAATCCTTTGTGTCCAAAGGACACCATCGAGGAGGTAAAAAGAATTCACAGAATGGGAGAAAATACTTGCAAATCTTATCTGTGATAAGGGACCTATACCTAGGATATATAAAGAACACTTACAACTCAACAACAAAAAGACACATGACATAATTTTAAAAAATGGGCAAAGGATCTGATTCTCCAAAGGGGAACTACAAATGGGCAATAACTATATAAAAGATGTTCAACGTTATTAGTCATAAAAGAGATGCAAATCAAAACCACAATGAGCTACCCCTTCACACCCAGTAGGAAGGCTATAATTAAAAAGATAACTGGAAGTTGTTGGAAACGTGGCTGATGGGAATGTACAGTGGTGTTGCTACTTTGGAAAACAGCCTGGTATTTCCTCAAAAGATTAAACATAGAGTTACCATTATGATTCAGAAGGTCTGCTCTAGGTATGCACCCAAGAGAAAAGAAAACCTTCACGTAAAAACCTGTACGCAAATATTTATAACATCATGATTCGTAATAGTCAAAAAATGGAAACCGCCATATGTGCAGCAGCTGACGAATGGACAAATAAAATGTGGCCACTATATCCAGACAATGGAATATTATTTGGCAAGAAAAAGGAATGAGGTACTGATAACATGCTATGACACGGATAAACCTTAAAAACATGATGCTAAGTGAAAGAAGCTAGACACAAAAGACCACATTTATAGAAAAGGTCCAGAATCGGCAAATCTATAGAAACAGAAAGATTGGTTGTTGCCTGGAGCTAGAGGAGGAACATCTGAGGGGGAGTGGGGAGTGACTAATGGAAACACAGCTTCTTTCTGGGGTGATGAAAATGTTCTAAAATTGATTGTGGTGATAGTTACACAACTCTGTGAGTATACCAAAAACCATTAAACAGTACATTTTAAATGGTTGAATTGTTTGATATGTGAATTATATCTCAGTAAAGCTGTGATATTTAAAGACAAAACACTACAGCAGAGGGCCACTGTTCAACTATTAGATTGCCAAAGACCCCAAAATTCTACAGCAACCCACCTGGTGAGAGGGAAGAAAGACCAGGGGATGGGGGTGAGCATCAACACAACCCACCGGAAGGACCATCTAACAATCGCCATCAAAATTATGACTGCATACACCCTCTCACCCCACATTTTGGGATCAATCCTCAAGGTATCGTCCCACATGGATACTAAGTGTATGACTGAGGGTCTCCATCACTGAACTGTCTGTAAGAAGAGACTGGAAACAACCAAAGTATTCTTCACGAATTAAATAAAGCATGGTCTCCAACCACACAACGAAGACTAAGCAACCATAAAAAAGAAAGCAGCACCCAACAATCCCCAACGTACGCCGTCAAGAAAAAAGTTATACCACAGGCTACGTGTGTGTATGTGTGTGTTACACGTTTATTCACGCCTCTCCATCTCCCTGAAAGGACACACCAGAACCCCTCCCAATGGTTGTCTCTGGCAAGGAGACCTGGGTCCAAGAAAGGTTTTTACCTGTCTTCCTTTATACTTTGAATTTTTTTTTTTTTTTACTCTGTGTGTGTGTGTGTCTGTGTGTGTGTGTGCTTTTTCTTTTCCTTTCAGGAAAAACCACAGGCTTACCTGGTCTTGAATCCTGGTGCTCTCTCTCTCATAGCTGGCAAAGTCCCCTCGCTTCTCTGAGCTTATGTTCTGCAAAGAGAGAGATAATCGTATCAGCCTTCAAGGTTGTTGCGGAGGGGCAAATAAGACAGCCCATGCACAGGGCTCTCTGCTGTGCCTGGTGCCCATTCGGGGCACGGTCCTTATTGTTTATTAATAGGTCACCCTCTACACCAAGGTGGACGGTACCAGGTGGCAGCAGGGGGCCTTGGACCACACGTGCAGAGCACTGGCCATCCTCTTGACTGGGAGAAGCCGGGTAAGGCTTGCTGGGAGAGGCAGCATTTGAGAAGGACTTCAAGAATGAGAAGGAGTTCCAGAAGCAGAGATGACTGGGAACAATGCTCCTGGGCCAAGGGAGCCGTGCACTCGAAGACCTGGAGATAGGAAAGCCCTGGGTATCCACTCAATTGCACTTTCGTTGGTTCCTTCCACTAAGCTTAGCTGAGCATCTGCTAGACACCGACCACTGTGGTGAGAAAGACAAGACAAAAGCGAAGGGGCTAAACCTTCCAAGGGAGGAGTTATAGTGATGGGGACATGGAGGGACTGGGGCAGAACCGCACATCCTACTGCTCAAAGAGCAGACCAGGAAAAGGAGGCTCAGAGAGGGACAGGGGTAGCCTAAGATCACACAGCAGGATCTCAACTTCTGAAAAGACCTCCACCCTCTCCCTCACCCCGCAGGCCTGGAGAAGAAAATGCCCGCAGGGGGTCCTCCTGATGTGCACCCCTCAGAAGGTGGACAGATACCATCTAAACTGGAGGGCCCACGAAAGGAGAGACAGTTGGTTCTCGGATGACAACAACGGCCAGTTGATGAGCAGAGAGACTCCTGTGTGTCAGACATCATACTAAGAACGGCATTTCGAGCATGAAGCCTGATGAGCCCACAGCAGCCCTGTGTGGCCAGACCTGTTTGGCAGATGAGAAAACTGAAGTATATGGAGGTCATGGTGCTTGCCGAAGGTCACAGAGCCCATAAGACACAGCAGCCACAAGTGGACTTGAACCGTCTGAGTTCTGTGACCTCATGTCTCAAGGACCCACCTCCAAGGGAGCCAACAACAGGACCAGTATCAGTGGTCACAACCCCTCTCAGAAGCACCCAAGCTGGGAGCTCTTCAGCCACTCCAGGAATGTCTCCTGATAACAGCGACCCAAGCAGGGGTGGGGAAGAATGGGCGGTGGAGGTTGTATCAGGAATGTGTTGGGGTGGAGGGGGAGGAGGTGGTGGGGAAGTGAACAGCCCATCGGCAGCCATCAGTCCTGTCTCTAGAGAGAGGGACTGGAAAGACACTATCAGGCACCTACCCGAGCCAGGCGGGCTACCACATAGGGTAAAGGGGGCCCTCCACCACAGCCCACAGGCAGACCCTGGATAAATTAACCAAAGCCTCCTTTGGTACCACGGAGATGCCCATGGTCATCCCCAGGCAGCTGCAAAGGCAAATGAGCTAACCGACGCAGAGCCCGGAGCGCACAGGCCACGCTTCATAAAAGGGGATGTCACTGTTGAGAACGTGATCACTTCCATTATTGCTTAGTTCCCTGGGTCTCATCAGGACCCAGCTACGCAGGGGCAATCAGCCCTGTCTTGCAGGGGAGGGGACAGATGGAGGCTCAGAGAAGCCAAGTCAGGTGCCCCGGCCACCATCCGAGATAGAAGTGGGTCCTCGGGATCCTGGGTCTCCGGGCCCTAGGCCGCCATCAGCCCTTCTGTCCAAGGCCACTGGTCCCAGCTGGCCTCCGGCAGGGAGTCCATGCACTGGGGACTAAGCAGGGCTCCACGGCCAGTCCACTGTCCATACAGGGAAATGGGAGGCCAGGACAGGGGGAGTGGCTGATGTATGGAGTGGCCACATATGGAATGAACACGGGACCCTTCTGAACCTCTGAGGCCGGGTCCCCACCTGACCCCCCACCCCGTCCCTCCTCACAACAGCCCTGCGGGGAAGGTGCCACCAGCACCGCCCTGTCCACAGAGGAGGCCGGAGGGACGTGGCGAGGGTGTCAGTCCAACGCTCGCATTTCACGAATGGGGGCTGCCTCCCGTTCCAGGCTCCCCTCCGTCCTCCCACACCTGAACGGAAGCTCCCCGCGGGCAGGGGTCTTCACCTGAGTCCTTCTTTCCTTTCATACTCGCGAAAGAATCACCTATCAAACACGGGTGTGTTCCCACAGGTGGTTTGGAATATGGAAAGGGTTCTGGCTGCAGACTAGGGGGATACGAACAATGACAGTAGGAAAAGCTAGTACTTATTTAGGATCTACTGGGTACCGTTCTCATTATCCCATTTATAAATGAGAAAACGGACACACACCAATTAAACAATGGGACGAAAATCTCTTAGCAGCTCACTGACAAGTCCCTCCATCTCGGAGCTTCTGCCTACAGGGAAGGCCCTGAGGAAGGAGCCTTGACTGGGCTCTTCTTGGTAGGATCTAGGGCCCCCTTGGCTCCCTCAGCAGAACTCAGTGCCATCAACTGATCCAGTGCAGGCTGGAGGGGTGGAATGGGGCATGCTGATGGCCACGTTCCCCTCCCCCATCCTCCCACCCAAGGTTCACACTATCCCTTCAAATGTTCCCAAAAGCCCTGAACTGAGCCACGACCACACTCATGTTACACGTGAGGATGTCAAGTCTCCAGGAAGCTGCCAAGCCAGGAAGTGGAAACCCAGATGCCAACACAGATCCAGGCGATACCAAAGACCATCCTGCCTCCACAGAACCTATAAGGAAGCATGGGAAGGGCAGTCTAGGCGGGTTGGCACAACATGTGCCAAGATCCTGAGGCAGGAAGGCCAGATGTACAGGGGGTCATTGCGTGAGAGGTCTGGACTGCGTGGGTCCCGGCTTAACTGGGTCACTGCTGGTGTCTGGGCCGGGCCTGAAGAGGTCTGAAGCAGGCCCTGAGAGAGATAAGTCTGGCAATTTAGATCAGAAAGGTCTGAAAAACTGAGAGGGGAGACCATCAAAGTTTTCTCAGGCCCCTGAGGGTATGTGATGGGGCAGGTAAGGTTAGTGAGTTTTCATCACACAGTGATCCTATCAGACCACAGTAACCTCCAGTTCCAGCAGGCTGGAGGGACAAGAAGGATCCTAAACCATGGTGGACTTCCCTGAGGAAGGGACATCACAGCTGAGGTCCAAAGGCTGGGCAGTGTGTGAAAAGAGGCAGAGGAAGGATGATCCAGGCAGAAGGGCCTGCTTGGGCAAAGGCCTAAAGGTGGGGTCATTAAAAGAAAGGAAGGGAGCCAGTCAGTGTTCAGTAGGTAGCTTCAGTCTCCCTAGCAGCAAAATGGGCAAAAAGACAGGCACACAGTGGGTGGCTCCAGTGTTCCCATGTCCACTTCCCACCATCCCCCATATCAAAGGCCTAAGAGATCAGTCACTGGAAAGCTGCTGCTGGGTCCTCCTGCCCATGGGAGCATCTTGGGGCTGGTAAGGTTCCCCTTCAACCCTACTCTGGCTTCTACCCTAGAGGGTAGAAGCAAGGCCAGCGGGTGAGCAGAGGAGGCCACAGTCCCCATGCTAGGGAGCCTCTGTGAGACGTCCCCCTGGGGACGCAAGGGGCGCCCAGACCGGCGTCACAGAGCCAAGCGAGTGTGGCCCCTGACCGAGGGTGTGGGCACGGGGAGGGTGAAAGTCTTCAGTCAGAATCGCTGTGTGATCTCAGATAAGTCACACCCCATCTTGAGGCCCGGTGTCTGGACCTGGACAGACGCCCTGGCGTGCCAAGGCTTCCTTAGCAGATACCACTCCCGACCCCACCGTCACCCCGTGCCATTGAGACTTCAAGTTTTGTTCTCTCCGGGCTTCTCCAAGGTCAACCCCTCCGGGCTGCCAACTGCCCCACCCCGACTGGCGGACGGGCCTTAGGGGGACAACTGCCAGCCGGCAGCCTCTGCCCACTGCACTCAGGGGCTCACAGTGTTCATGAATCCCTGCCAGCAGCTCTGCTTCTCTGCTCTGGGAACACAGAGTGCCCCCTCCTCGCTGCCCACACCCAGGCAAGAACTCCGCGAGGGACACGAGTGGGCAGGAGCACCTGGTGGCCTGGTCCCCTCCACACAGTCAGCTCTGAGCTCCATCCCCTCCCCCAACCGTGAGGCCCACACACAGGTGCCCCCCCACCACCAGATGCGTGGCTTTGGGACGTCCAGCTCTCCCTTTACTTAACCCATAAAATGATGCCTCTGTCAGACCCGAGCGGGGGAGCCTCGGAGCCTGAGGCTGATGATGGGCAAGATGGGCCTTAAAGCTTCTCCCTGCAGCTCGCAGGATGGAGGCTCACTGCTTTCTCCCTCCTCCCTACCCCTCGGCCCTACCCTCAACTCGCAACCATGTAACCCCTCCCCCAGGGCTTCCCGACCTGCCCCCCTTGACCCTCACAAACTCTAGTACAAGGAGGGAGGGATGAAGGGAAGGGGAGAGGAAGAGCCAGGGGGAGGGAGGGAAGGATGGATGGGTCCCACCCGGGGCCTGGGACAATGGAGAGGTACAGGCCTCAGTCCTGGGTCTGTCCTGCCCCACAGCCTACACCCCAACCAGCCCCATCTCCTGCCACCACCTGAAGGGTCCCTGTGGCTGGGCTTCTGACCTCCCTGACCTACACAGGGCAGTGGGCAAGCCAGAGACAACTCCAGGCCCCCAGCCCCACTCAGCACGGGCCCAGGCATAGTACGGGGTCCAGGCACAGAACAGGGACCAGGGGATGTTTGCTGAGTGAGCAAGGAGCGAAGGAAGGGGAAGCCAGGCCATCCATGGGCCAGGACTGCCGCAACATGTCTGGTCCCGTGCTCGTGGAACAGACACGCTCGGGGCTGGCAAGCCTCAAACCGGCTCCGCCAGTGCAGCCGGGGCGGAGCGGGGGCTGCAGGCTCGGGCTGGCACCAGCCGAGGGGTGCAGGGATGCTGCTGGGGGCAGGACCCGCAGCCCAGGGAAGGCAAAGGCTAAGTGGACCCTGGAGCTCCCACTAACCCCAGCCCCACAGAGACAGAACCATTCCAGCCCCTGCCGCTCTCGGGTTTCTTCCTGGGCAGGAAGGGGCCCTCTTTCCCGACTCCAGGCCCTGCCCCGCCCTGCAGAGGGCAGGATCCCTTCCCGCTAGGACCTGCCTCCACCTGCCCACAGCCTAGAAGCCCTACAGGGAAGGGCAAGACCAGGAAATGAGTGGTGCAGGAGAGGGCCGAGGCAGCAGGCCACCTGGTATAAAACCCCACTCTGTTCCCAGCTGCTTCATGGCCAGCTTCCCTAGGGACCAGGGGAACCCTCAATCCTCTGGTGTGGAGTCACCTAGAAGACTACCTGCTGATTACTTCATGTTTACTCTATGCCTACCACCAGGCCTGGTACTTGACACGCCTCGCTTTATCTGGTCCTCCCAGCACCGCTAGGAGCTAGGGACCCCCAGCAGAGGAAACCGAGGTCCAGGTCACATGGCCAGGGAGAGCCCAGGCCCCTGACCCCACGCCGGAGGTCACTGAGCAGCCTCCCTCTCCCCAAGGTAGTTCAGGGCAGGAAAGAAATCTCGGTACCCCCAGAAATCTGGAGCTGGAACTGGGGAGGCAGGATCCATAGTCCTCAGATCCACAGATCCATGGAGTCCCAAGAGGGCAAGCGCCAACCCTGCCTGGCTGTGTAACTCAGGCAGTGGGTATACCACTTTGAGCCTCAGTTTTCTTATCTGTAAAATGGGCAGGGTCTTGACCATTTCACCTCATGTGTAGGAACTGGACGGCTCAGTCCAGCCCTCAGGACACGGTGAAGGAGGCACTGGGAATTTGTGCCTCCAGATGGGCTGGGGAGAGGAAACGATCATAAACCAGAAACCACAGTTGTCTGTGACAGGGACTCAGGCCCTCATCACCAGCAGCCCAAGAAAGGAGAGACAACGGCCCCTGCCCCCATGCAACCCAGTTCCGAGTCCTGTTGGTCCACCCCCAAACACATCCTGAAGCCACTTCCTCTCACCATGGCCACCCCCCTAGTCCCGGCCCAGTCTCCTCCTCCAAGCTGGCCAACTGGGGGCAGAGAGCCTTTCTGGAATGTCAGTCTTAACCACCGCTCCCGCTTCACAGCCCCAACAACACAAAGGACAAAGTCCTCCCAGGGACCTCCCATGGCCTACAGAGGACTCTCCCAGGCCCACCCCCTTCTGATCTGCTCACACTGTCCACTGTTTCCCCTTTCCCTGAGAACCCAGGGCACACGCTCACTCGGGCCTTTGCCCCCGCTGCTCCCTCTGCCCAGAGCACGCGGTCTCCAGACCCGTCCATACCTCCCTCCTTCACTTGCTTCAGGTGCTTTACTCAGACGTCACAGGCTCACAGGGCCTTTCCTGGCCACCTGCTTAAATGGCAACACACCCAACCAGCTCTGCCCTCTCTTTGAGTCTCATTTCAAAAGCTACCTCCTCACACAAGACCTCTCTTGACCTCCCCCAGTCCAGGCGAAGACCTTCAACTTCTCCTTCCTAGCACAGCCCACAGTTCTGATGACACAGCTCACGGCCAGAACGCCCAGCTGAGGGGAACAGGGACCACTCCTGTCTCACAGCTGAATGTCTACAGCACGTGGAACGGGCGAAACAGTCACCAGCTGGGATGCGTGGCTACCACCTGGCCAGAGTGGACACTAGCCGAAAGCACAGGACCTAGCATGGGGTGGATATCTGGTAATTACTGAACGGGTGGATGGATGGACAAATGGATGGACGGATGGATGGATGGATGGATGGATGGATGGATGGATGGGTGGATGGGTGGATGGATGGACAGAGAGATGGCTGGACGGACAGATGGATGGATGGGTGGACGGATGGATAGACAGATGGATAGGTGGATGGATGGATAAGTGAACAGGGCACACACAGGGGGCTTGGGACTTGCCAAGGATGCCCAGGCCCCTGAGAAGGTGGCCCAGAGAAGGGACAGATCCGCCCGAGCTCACCAGCCAGGCTCTGGCCTCTGCAGCTGCAGCCAGCCCAGCCTTTCCTCCTGCACAGCGCGACTTTCATTTCCCATCTTCTCTGTCTGAGGAAGCTCCTTCCCCCGGGGGAACTGGATGAGGAGGAGGGGCGGGTGGCCCCAAGAGGGGGGGCTCCCAGGCTCCATCTGTCCCACCACAAAGGGTCTTTGTCTTCAGTGCCTCTGCTGAGCCCAGGCAGACCAGAAACCACCCCTCAGCCGCCCAGCAGGTCCCACCACCCTGGTCAGCCAGACCAGGGGCGAAAGCCAGACCCCAGGGGCAGGCACGGTGCTGGGCGCAGCCCTCTGAAATCTCATTCAGCCCTAGAAGACTCTAGGGTGACCCCCATTTTGCGGATGGGGAAACTGAGGCTCAGAATGGCAAAGATACTTTGCCAAGGTCTCCTGGCCCACAGAGAACAAAGCTGGGTTTCAAACCCATGCCCATCTGGCACCAGAATCTTCAACCACGGTTCTCAACCCACCTCATCTAGAGTACAGACACTCTGGGTTCAAGAGGGGGGAGGGGCCTTTCTGGAGGCAGAAATGGACAACGATGCCTAGCCCTGCACCCAAGTGGGGAGACCTTTGCCCTGGCAAGGTTTACCAACAAGGCAGGGAGGCTGGGCCCTGAACCCAGAGCCCTTGCCCCATGCCCCACCCATGTCTCAGGCACCTTCAGAATCGGCCAGCCAGGCCCCAACACGTCTCCACCACTTCCGGCCAGGCGGGCTTCTGCAGGGAAAGGATGTCCAGGCAGGCAGAGCAGGGGCTGAGGACCCCACCCCTCACCTTGCTGCTCCCCCATCAATCCCAGACCTGCCATTTGTCTGGCCGGTGCTCACCTTCTCTCCAGGGCCACCTCACCAAAGCCACAACGCCAAATGAATCAGTTGTGCCCAGCAGCCTCTCCTCAGGCCCAGGGACAGCACGGAGACTCCCCAAGCAGGTGCTCAGGGCTCTCCATGGACGGGCACCAACACCTCTCAAGTCAAAACCCCACCACTTTGTGGGGTCCAACAAGAGGAGCTGTTCATCCCACACCTTCAGGCCTTGGTTCAAGGTCCATCTCCCCACAGAGAACTATCCCATCCTTTCAGGTATGTTATACACTGCTTCCTCCAGGAAGTCCTCCCTGGTCTGCTCCCTCCAAGGCCCCAAACCAGCCTCTACCTTCTGCCCCAGATCAGGGTTCTTGATCCCTATCTGGAACCCCAGCCTCCCTGGACTACCTTCACTTGGCAACAGTAACTGAGCACTGAAGAGCCGGATCTGACCCTCTCTATGTCTTCCCTTCACACCTTCAGCAGGAGGCCTCAGCAAAGCCTGGCAAGGTACTGAGGTCTTGCCTGGTTAGTCTAGTCACCCTCTAACTACCTTGTACATGAGCTGACACTCCCCACCTTCCCAAGCTATGCCTGCACCCACCAGAGGAGTTCCTACCTCCAGATCTTCACCCAGGCTCTCCCTTCTTTCTGGCATGCCCTCACCACTTTTTCCCTTGTGAGCTCCTGCTCATCCTTTAAGACTAAAGGTGGCACCTCCTCTAGGAAGCCCTCCTGGCCTTGTAATGGGCTGCCACAGTTCCTACAGTGCCCACCCTGTGGTACGGCAATGACCCTGATCATTGTACGGGCTGGTCCCAGGGTGCAACCCTTGGGGTCTCCAGACCCCAGCACAAGGCCCAGACACCAGCAGTGGGTCATCAAGAGTCCAGCTGCCAATCCCTACCCAGAGAACCCAGGGACAGAGGCCAGGAACAACTCCCAGAGGCGGTAATGAGGCCTATTTTGCCATGCTTTCCACAGATCTAAGGTATGGGCGGAGTGGTGGTGGGGGGTGCCTTCTGCAAATGGCCAACTGGTAACCAAGCCCACGTCGTTTCTAAAACTAGGGCACAGGAGAGAAACGGGAACAGCAGAATTGTCCCCAAATAGAACTGTGGCTCATCTGGTTCCAGGGCCTTCGGGAACACCTGGCAGGGAGGGGGGTGGGGAGAACAAGTGGCTGCTCCCAAGGCTCTGAAAGGAAATCTGAAGTTTGGAGGGCAGGAAGGTCAAGGTCACTACAGTCATTGCTGACACCCTGCCCCCTCCCCTCGGAGTCAGTCCAGTTCCTGGAAGATGGCAGTCCAGTCCCACTTACCCTCCCCTAACTGCAGGGTGTTCCCTAAACTGTCCTAACTCTGAGCCTTTGTTCACTTGGGTCCTCTGCCTGGAATGCTGTTCCCCCTTCTTACCAGAGTCCTGCCCATGGCCATAACCATAACCACTAGCTGAGGCCTTTCTCTAAGCCTGGCGTGGGCAGAAATCTGGAAGAAAATGAGCTTATCCAGTCTTCCCAGGAGCCCAGTGAAGAAAGACGTCTGCCCCCATGTCACCAATGAAAAACTGAGGCTCAGTAAGAGAAGCCACTTGTCCAGGGCACACAACAGAGGCGGCAGGTGGACCAGCTGACATGGTAGGACCCGGGTGCTGGTAGCCACAGGGCCCCCGAAAGGCCTGGCCGAGCCTGGTTCAGCCTCCTAGGCAGGCCCAGCCTTGAGAATTCTGCATAATTCAGGGACAGAGTGCACAGGGAACAGCCCCCACCAGACTAGACCAGAGCCCTCACGTCCCCCAACCCCCACCCTAGGGTGGCTGCTGACTAAGAAACCACACTGGTTTGACGTGACAAAACTATCTCCCCCCACGATAGGCACAAACCCACTGTACAGATGAGAAAACTGAGTCCTGGGAGGGAAGAGTTTCCCCATCTGGAAAGTGGAATCTGCCCCCAGGAACCTGACATCTCTCTGTGGCCTGGTGGATGCTATTTCCTTTCTCTCAATCTCAGTTTTCCTATCTGGAGCATCTGACTGTCAACCCTTTCCTCTTCAAGTTGATACAAATGATAAGAAAACAGCAGCTAAACTTTGTTGAGGGCGTACGACGCCCTGGCTTTGCTAACAGCATGCACACCTCACTTGATCCCTGGAACAAGCCCACGACTTACATCCTTAGGCCCATTTTTCAGGTAGGGAAGCTGACACGCAGAAAGGTAAACTGACTCACTACAGTCACACAGCTTGTGGGTGACAGCAGTCAGAGGTAGAGGAGAAGCCCTGGGGTTGGGGGCTGGTAGCTTCCCAGAGCAGTCTCCTGGCCTCGCCACCCTGAGAGGAATGCCAGGGCGGGGCTGTAGGAGAGTCAGGGGTCAGACAGGAGGCAGAGGAGGGCTTGGCCTGGATGAGGCGGGGCTGGCCTGTAGAGTTCACAGGGTCCTGAGTGCAAATTTGTGAACTGCGTGACCCTGAGCAAGTCTCTTTGCTTGTCCGAGCCTCAGTCAGGTGAGAGGGGTCCAGAACGGCGGCCCTGCGGGATGCTGGGAGGACCAGATGCAGGCACTCTCGGGAACAGACCCAGGGCCCAACCATGCGCTGAGGGCGCCAGTGACTTCTGAAGGAACCCCAGGGGCCGGTCACCATTCTCTCAGGATCACAGCTGCATCTCGTTCTCCACTCAGAAGGGGTGGGACCGTGGGCACAACCTGTCCCTGAGTCCTAGAAGGAACCCTCCCCTCTCTGCATCCCTGCAAGCCATGTGACCTTGGGCAAGTCACTTAACCTCTCTGCACCTCCAAATCCTTTCATGGGGCTCTGAGACAGGGGCTCCCACCTCGGCAGATGGTGGGTTCATGGAGTGGGCGAGGGGTTAGTCCCATCCATGCAAACAGAGAGACCAGCCGGGGTGACCTCAGTTGGGGCCTCAGTTTCCTCATCTGCCAAATGAAGAGGATTACGATGGTTCTGCCTCCCTCCTGGCCCTGCCGGGGATGCTCAAAGGGGGCTGTGGCAAGCGCTTAGTAAACTGTCAAGGGCGGTACCAGAGCGATGGTTCCTGCTGAGGCAAAAGAACCCCATGACTTGCCATCTAGGGCAGAATGTGTCAGCGCCGTGAGGGAAGGCAGAGAAGAGACAGCAGAGCACAGAGCAGGAACGAATGGACTCAGGTTGGGGCACAGAGGGTGGTCACTAAGAACTTTCCGGAAGCAGAGGTATCTTAGCCACTTAGACAAGTATTGAGAGGGACGGCCACTGGGCAGTGAGCCCACAGAGGCCAGGCACAGAGGCTGGACAGACACACAGGGAGAGAGCCAAGCACTCTGAAAGGCTAAAGTGCCTCCTGAGTACAAGGGAAAAGGGGGTGCAGCCGCAGGTGGGTGAGTCACAGGTGGGCAGAGGCAGGAGCCAGGCTCGGGAGGCTGGGTGATGCTGGTCACTTCCAATCCACCCAGTCACAAAAAAAAGTCTGTTTCTCGTTAACCTTCCCCTCGGCCACGTCCCATGGGACAAGCCTGCCACAGGCACAAGCAACCAGTGGGAGCCCCGGGGATTCCCCCAATCAATTGGCCCACAATTCCCATCCAGAATTCCCACCTTGTCAGGAAATTGCCTGACAGACGTTCAGAACCGTGAAGCACTCGCCGTGTGCAGACTCAGCCACAGCAGCCATACATTAGCCCAGCTGACCCTCACACCACCTTGTTGAAGCTGGCCCTGGCACTGTCATCCCCGTGTCACAGACAGGGACACTAAAGCCCCAAGCAGTTGTTTTCCAACAATCCTACCCAGCAAACGCAGAGTCAATATTTGAACCCAGAACCAATGGGCTCCCAAAGCCTTTTGCTACGTCTACTCCCTTTATGCCATGAGTACCTAATGAGTACCCATGAGATCAATCCATGGACCTGGGAGCTCCTACAAGATCCAGTACTCCAGATCTGAATGGAGATCCATCAGCCAGAACCAGAAGCCCAGAAAGTCAGGACCACCTGCTCCCAGCAACACACCAACCCTATACGTGGGAAAGACTTCAGGCAAGCTGGGTGCCCACTCAGTGGGAATCAGATGTTACAAATCACCCAGAAGCCAGAAGTCTGGGCTGTGCTGGGAGATGGTGGCCCCAGCCCTTGTCCCCTCTGAGCCTCAGTTTCCTTTCCTGTGTAATGGGAACAAAAGTTGTGCCCACCCCACGCTGGGGCAAAGGATGGAATGGGCCACCCTGCTGTGACCTGGCTGGACAGGGCATGACATGAGGACACCCACATCAGATGGAGTAAAAGGCAGTCCAAGGGAAGGTAATCAGGCCTGAACAGGCGGGCTGAGTTTCCAGACACCATCACCACCCCGACCTCCACCCCCAGCACCAGGAGTCAGCCTGTGCCGGCCTTGCAGCCCAGCGGGTCTGGGAACCCAAAGTACTCATTCCCACAGTCTCTAACAGCCCCACATGGGCTCAAAGAGGACTCCATCAGGCTTGCCCTGGAGGACTCCCCCACCCCGGCCACCTAGGATCCCCACCGCAGAGCCTCAGTGAGGGAAAAGTCCTCCCCACACAGAGCAGGAAACTGAGGACCAGGGTAGGAGACACTCCTCGTTTTATTTTGGAAACCCCTGTGTGGTTCTGCTGGGAGGAGAGGGACTGAGGCCCAGGTTAGAAGGATGTCACTTGCTCAAGGTCCTATAGCAGGGAGGTTTGGCTTCTGGCCGTGGTCTCTGGAATCCTTCCCATTCATCTACCCCTTGACTCGGCCCCACCCAGGCTGTCCCGTGGGAAGGGGCTGAGTCCGGAGAGGCCTGGATCAAAAGATAGGAGACGGGCCTTTTTCTCCCAGCTTGGATAATATGTCCTGGGTCTTTCTGGCCTCGATTCCCCCATCTGTGAAAAGAGAAGGTCAGAACAGACCAGGCATGACAAACCCATGGCGTGTGTACAACATGCTCAAATCATCTGCCAACAGCAGACATTACAAATCCCTTACAGCACTCCTTCCCGGGAAGCCAAGACTGGGCCTCAGAAGCCTTCTCAACACAGCAGCGCAGGCGTGGGCCATCCTAAGACTGAATACTAGCTGAGCCCCCACGAGGGAGGAGAGGGAGAAAGATGTCCCATTTACAGAGCATCCAGTAGATTTGAGACACCGGGAGAAATGAGCAGATTCCATCTTCACAGGGGAGGTGTGCCAAGGCCGAGGCTCCTCTGGACATACAGTGGGAACGGGGCCTTGACCACCAGGGAAGGAAGCATGCACTGGGCCTGCTTTTCACTGAATTGTAAAACAGGGCCAGCCCCCCGGTAAAGGCAGATATGATCTCATCCCACTCTCCCTTTGGCCTTATCAAAGGTAAGCCCCAGGCCCACTTTGTAGCTTCAGAAACTGAGTCACAGGAAGGCGTTGTCCACTGCCAGAGGAGGAAGGACTTGAGTCAGGTCTGGGTCTTCCCCACCCCTATTCATCTAGTCAATGTGGGCTAAATGCCTTATTTCAGTCCCCTTGGGGCATCCTAGGAGCCATGACTCATATTATCCCACTTCACAGATGAGGAAACTGAGGCGCCCCAGAGGAAGTACCCACACCCGCACCCCTACCCCTGCCCTGCCCAGTGGCTTGAGTGGAAACCAGGGTGGTCGGCTGTGGAGATAAGAGGGTAAGAGCGGTAGGGGGTGCAGGAGCAAAGGGTTATAGGGATCCAAGGGGAGAGAGAGGTGTGGGAGCCACACGACCCAGGCAGAAAGTGGCTTCTCCACTCTGGGTCTTAGTATTTATATCTAGAAAATGGATCGATCTCACCTAAGGCAGGCTTTTCAAGAAGCTGGGCAGTGGGTGCCTGGGTGGCTCAGTGGGTTAAGCCGCTGCCTTCGGCTCAGGTCATGATCTCAGGGTCCTGGGATCGAGTCCCGCATCGGGCTCTCTGCTCAGCAGGGAGCCTGCTTCCTCCTCTCTCTCTGCCTGCTTCTCTGCCTACTTGTGATCTCTCTCTGTCAAAAAAAAGAAAAAAATCTTTAAAAAAAAAAAAAAAAAAAAAAAAAAAGAAGCTGGGCAGAGGTAGACCAGTAGTGCTCTCCCCAGCTGAGCCTCCTTGCACAGAAAGGAGTGAGCAGGACTCAAATCTCCCACACACGGGAGGCTTTCCCAGGCCATTCCCGCCCAGACCAGCACCCTCAGACTCCACGAGCTCATCTGCTTAAAGCCTTCACCACAGAGACCACGAGGCCAGAGCCACTGGGCCCACTGAGCCACCCAGTAGAATACCATTCAAGGCAGGTCCCCCTCCCTAAGCACCTGCTGGCCCCATGCACTGGGGCCGTACAGCCCTCGTTTAACTGTCAGCTGATAGGGAGATATTTATTGTCTCCATTTTCAAGATGAAGAAAGTTAAGTCTCAGAAAGTTACAGCGAATGACCCAAAGATATATGACAAGCACAGACAGTCAGAATTCAAACACAGACCCGTTTGACTCCTGAGCCCTTATAATACCTCTGGTCTCCAGCTGCCTGCTTCCCACCTCACTGCTAGCCTCCGGCCGCCCTGCATGCACCGCCCCAACAGCTGGCTGCCCCCCTCTCCTGCCTTCCTGCCAGTAAACTCCTACTCCACTTTCAAAGCCCAGCCTCAAATGCCTCCTCCTCTTGACTCCTGATCTAGGCCCCCACAGAATGCTTGGGAGTCCAGCCCACAGATCTATTCCTACCAGGTGCCTTGAACAGCTCCGTTCCCACTGCTTCCAGCATGGCTCTGTTCACACAGGGGACACCAATTAGCCCCTTGTGTGAAGATGAAGGTCAAACTCCTCCCCAAGGCCCACACAGCCCCATATCATCCAGGCCTGCTGATAACAACCCCCATAACACCCCCCACTTCACCTTTCACCCACTTTCCTTAATTCTCCACACTCTTAGATTCAGAGGCCTTCCCATTGTTTCTCAATAACAAGACACACTCCCCCACCTCAGGGCCTTTGCACATGCAGTTCCCTCTGGTTAGCAAGCCCTTCCCCCTAGCTCCATGCCTGGCCAGCTCCTACATACTTCCTTCTAGATTCCCTGCACCCCACGCCTCTCTCTCCATGCCCTTATCGCATCTGTGATTATATATTAATTTATTTGGCAACTTGTTTGCTACTTGGCTCACGCACTAGACTCAAATATCTGAGAGGCCAGGGACCTGTTCACAACTCCGCGGCAAGGACCTACCCAGACTGACCACACTCCACAACCCCAGAGGCCCTGGGAAGTGTCTGAAGAGACACTTTGCTCACTTTGTGGAGCAAACTTCTTGCTCTCCCTGAGCACCACCTCCTGGAAGCCTCCTGACTGATGCCTCCTACAACTCCCACTACTAACCCCATCACCACACTGCTCAGCCTGAGTTAGAAGCTCCTAGTATACAGCAGAAGCTCATACAGGGTCATGGATATTTGCATATAAGCACGTTTGGGAAAATGGGGTCAACTGAGGACTAGGGGTTTGGGGTGGGGGGTAGTGGGTAGTTGTCAGAAGGTCACTGAACCATCTACTCCCTGGCTCCTGGGGCTTAGGGGAGCCAGACATCCCCCCACCTACCCACCAGGTCACAATCAGGGAAGAAGCCAAAGCAGGCACAGTGCTGTGAGCTGGAGAGAGTTCGTGCTCCAGGAAGAGGCTGGGGAGAGGAGGCAAAGCCAGGGAGCCTTCCTGGAAGAGAAGGGCCTGAAATTTAGCTTTCAAGAGCAAGAACAGATAAGCAGCTCAGAGAGGAGAGGGCAACGCTGGCAGGGACACCTTCAGGATAAAAGCCCAGGGGCCACCCAGGAGGGTCTAAGCAGGCAGTCAGCTGAGAGAGGTGACACATTGTAAATCACTTCCCTGTGTGGAAAGACCACATCACCAAGGCACACCATATCACCACTCCACCAAAAGGGCCTCACGGCTTCCATGCAATCACTCATCCATCAGGACAGTCTTTTCCAATACTATTGAGGGCCCAGCCCCAGACTGGGAAAGCCCTGCTCGCCGGACACTGGAGAGGGGTACAAGGGCAGCCAGACTGGGGTCTCTGAAGCTCTGGGGTCAAATTGCATGAGCTTGGTCAACTCACCTCTCCTCTCTGAGCCTCAGTTTCTCCATTCGGCCTATTTTATACTTAATAAGACTGAGGCCTGAGGAAGCAGTGAGCGGCTTGAGGCTACACAGCTGCTGGCCGGCAGGACTGTGCTGGAACTGTCTCCTTCTCAAGGGGTGATGAGATGGCTTCCCGGACACCAATGCATCCTCTACTGGACACGAGTCCCACAGGACCTGCACCCTCGGCCTCACCCACTTTAAGCAATTCATCCAGTGAAGTGCTCATTTATTGAGCATCTACTACATACCAGGTTCCCACGTGTAGATTCCTCCATTCCACATGTGGGGCTCAGAGGGGTCATCCCTTGGCCCAGGTCACCCAGTGAGACAAGAAGTCTCGGTGTCTTGTCTGCCTGGCCAGGGGGCTGAGAAGAGGGTCAGGAACAGGACCAGCCTGGCCTCTTCTTGAAACCAAGTCTGATGTCAGCGGCACTGTGGCTGGGCCTGGACTCCCCGCAGGTAACCCAGGGACCACTGCCCCCACTGTGGAGGTCCCGAAGCTTGGGGACCCCACCTGGCCAAGCCTCACTTGTTCTGCCCACTGTCCGCTCAGCCTGAAGGCCCCAGAGGCAGACCTAATACCCCACAGGTGAGCCTCTTCTGTCCACACCCATCCTTCCCCAGGAGTCGCAGCCCTGGGGACTGATCCAGACCTGCCACTGATCCAGACCCCGAGATCAGAGAGGGTAGGCAGTCCTCTGACCACACAGAGCTGGGCAAGTGGTTGGCCCCGTTGGCACTCAAACTCACCCCCAGCCAAAGCCCAGGCAGAGAGATGGACCCCGCCTGGTGGAGAAAACCCAAAACTTTTGCCAACTTCTGATCAGGCAAGAGGCTGGGCCTGCCAGGGGCGAGGCTGGGGGGCTGGGGGCAGCAGGGACCAACAGTGTGGCCCAGTCCCTTGCAGACCGGCGGCACCAGGCCCTACCCTAAGCCCCAGTAGGATAGGGAGGTCGTGGTGCCCCGGCCCCGCGCCCCTGGCTCGGCGCCCCGAGGCCCACCCTACCCGCCCCCTCTCCACCTCCCATCCCCGGCCGGGGGCGCCAGGCCCGGGAGCCGCGGCCAGAGGCGGCGCCGACAGGCTCAGATTTCAGATTTGGCCTAGACCTGGCCCGGGGGCTCGGCCTGCCTCCTGCTCTCAGGGGGCTCGCAGGAGCAGGGTGAGCTGGTGGTGGTCCCCGCGCCGACAGGACCCCCGAGCCCCCCGCCCCAGCCCCCTCCCCCCGCGGCATCACAACAAAAGGCCGCGCCGGGCAGGTCCCCGTGCGCCAGCCCAGCGCTCCGGGATCGCGGCTCGGACCCGGGGGTGGAGGTTGGAGGGGTGGACAGGAGCCCCCCGCGGCCCGGCGATCCGCCACCACGGTGGTCCCTGGCGGAGGCTCCCCCATGCCGGCCAGGACCGGGGGTCCGCGGAGGGGCGGGGGGTGGGGGGGCTCACCTGGGCCGGTCGGTAGGCGGGCGCACCGGCAGACAGACGCACGGGGTGGCGGGGGCAGACAGCCGGACAGCCAGGGGTCGGGCAGACGGCGGCCTGGCCGCTCCGGCTCCCAGGCCGGAATGGATTCCGGGCCGGGAGAGACAGATCGAGAGAGAAAGGGAGGAGGAGGAGGAGGAGGAGGCGGCCCGGGGAGGGGAAGAGGAGGGAGGGAGCGCGCGAGCAGGGAGGAGGGGCCCGGCAGGCCGCCGGGAGGAGGAGGAACGAGGAAGCGTGCGGGGACGTATTCCCCGCCGGTGACCTAGGAAAGACCCACATGGGGACCCCCTACCCCACCGGAGCCGGGGGTCCGGGAGGGGCAGGGCCGGGGGCGGAGGCACAGAAACCCTGCCCCCACCCTGCCCCGTGAGAGCGCCCCACCCTGTGGGACCCCAAAAGACCCTCAAGCCAAAATGCCCTCCCTAACAGCCCCCCCCCCCCCCCCCCCTTTTTCCCCCAAAACCCCTCGCAATTACCAATAATAATAATAATAATAATAATAATAATAATAATAATGTCAGCGCTAATGAAGCCCTCACTCCTTGCCAGGCACCAGGCTAATGGCTCAGGTCGACTCTAGGATCTATTCCTAACAACACCTAGGCTGGGCAGACTGATGATTATCCCCATTTTACAGATGAAGAAACTGAGGCACAGAAAAGTAAGTTGAGAATCAAGCATTGGACCCTGGCCTTGACCTGTTTCCCAAAGTAAGGATTGAGGATTGGGGAAGGAAGAACAGAGTGGGGAGGAGGAACATTTATTTTAACAGATATGTGTTTATTTTCATTTTCTTTTTCTTTTTCTTTTTTTTTTTTTTTTAGATTTTATTATTTGAGAGAGAGGGAGAGAGCATGAGCAGAGAGAGGGGGAGGAGCAGAGGGAGAGGGACAAGCAGACTCACCATTGAGTGGGAAGCCAGATTCGGGGCTCAATCCCAGGACCCTGAGGTCATGACTGGAGTCAGATGCTTAGCCAGCTGAACCACCCAGGTGTCCCCACATGTGTTCGTTTTAATGTGTATTTATAAAACGAAACAGTAACTAAGGCGGCTCATCAGAAGTCATTGAGTTCTAGATATTCCTGCTTATGAGGGGGCTGAAGCCAGTACGTAGTGACAATCGCACTTCCAAGGAAATAAGGAGGCACATTACATCTGGATGCAGGGGGCCAAGAGTTCAGCAGAGAAAGGGGACATAAGGAAGTGCTGCTTTATGCCACAAAGACTCCCCCAAATGCTATGCCAACAATGTTTCCCCCACCACCTCCCAGCCCGTGCTCCAGAACGGCACCCCACATTTGGCTCTTCACTTGTCCCCTGGGAATCATGGCACAGGGAGGGTGGGTCTGAATCCAGCTTTAAGCACCTCCACCTGCTTCCTCTCTCGTTCCCTGAAAGTCCTCCCATTTCACAGATAGGAAACTAAGGCCCAGCCAGGTCCAACAGCACCAGGCCTAGGCTTCTCCTCCTCAGAAAGGCTGGGAGGTGAACCCTAGAATATAGGAGGCAAAGGCCTCAGAGCACAATAGAGCCTCCAAGAGACCAGGAACGAGCAAGGCCTAGAGCCAGCCTGATCTGGGTTCAAATCTAGACTAGTTGCCCACCTGGGGCATGTTGTACAAGCCCACTGACTTCCCCAGCCCCATCCCCTTGCCTGCAAAACAGAAGTAAACGTGGCCACAGAGGACTCCTCTGAAGGTCAGAATGGACAGGGGTGAGGGTGGCCAAGCTTGCACTCAGCTAATGGTATCAGCTATGATAGTTCTTATGGTTGGTAAACTGAGGCCAGAGGTGGAAGCAGCTGCTGGAAGTCAGAGCCAGCACCTGAAGCCAGCCTGGCCTGGGAGAACAGGTATTCCTGTTTGCAAGGCTGACTTAAAGATAAACCGCGGGCCCCAGGGCTGGAGGAGCCAGTTTCTTGGTTCCTCTTATTCACTCCTGAAGGGCTTCACTGGCCACACAGGCCAGATGGGGATGGATAGTCACCAGGTGGGTGTTGCAACTGACTCTTAGCACTTGAATCAGCTAATTGTGCTCATCTCTCCAATTCCAAGGTCCATGACGTCTCATGGGTAGCTCGGTATTACCCACCATTGATGGGAATAGTTCCGCCTTGGAAACAAGGGGAGGGGGGAGGCTTTTTTTCCTTCCAGTGAGCTAAATGTTAAATATTTACAATCACAGAACACTCATCCCAAGGGGTTCAACCGAAAGCTCTGGGCTTCTTCTGGACCTGGGAGGACAGAGAGCTTTAAAAGCACAGACTTTGGATCCACAGACTTGGGTTTGAGTCCCAACTCTGCCACTTCTTGTATGCGGAATGGTTAGCGTGCTGTTTTTCTAAGCCTCAGTGTGCCAATCTGCAATGTGGGCTAAAGATCATGCTTCTCTCAGAAGGCTCTCCTGAAGATGAAACATGATCTACACTTAGTATGTGTGAGCCCTCAGGATTCATACCCCTACACACTCTCTTGAAGGAGGCAGGGGCTACTGGGACACGTTTTGGGTCTGTAAGCACAGGGGCGGCCTTTTGCCTGGAGCCACCACTGGCTTTGAGGGTGGGCTCAGAGGCTGAGGTTCTTAGGAGGCCCTTCAGGAGGATATGGTCAATACGATGGTTTCAGTATTGAGTGGTGGAATTGTTTGTAATTTTCATACCCCCTACCCCTGGGCCTTTGCTCAGGCTGTAAGCCAACCAGGAATGCTTACCCCATTCTAGCTTCCCAACGCCCCCTGCTCATTAAGGTCCTGAATAAATGTCACCTCTTCCATGACGTGCTTCCTGACAGAGCCCTGATGGAGGCACACTGCAGATCTGTCCCCACCCTGAGGGCAGGGACTATGGTCTGACCCATGCCCAGCACAGAGCAGATACCGCCCAGCTGTCTGGAGAGATCAGACTAGGAACGTCCACATACAAAAGTTCAAATTCCAACTCTTCTATTCTTGACTGTATGGTCCTGTCCTCTCTTGAGCCTCAATTTACTCATCAGTATAGTGGGGGCAACAACTGTACCAGCTTCTCTGATTATACAGATACAAGAGTCTCTGGTTTTGTGGATAAGTAACTCTTCATGCATTATTCTGTTTAAACCCTTGTTAGTAAAACAGCGACTCATTGCTTAATATCTGCAAGCTATTCATCATCATTAATGGGCAGCAAACAGTTATGGACCACCAATGGTAAACAAAGCCTTGGGCCTGGCCTGGAATGCCACAGGACAATCTCCCAAACCAAAGCACCCAGCAAATGAGAGATATTAGTGATGTCAACACATTATATCTCCGGAAACCTCCTCTTCCCTCTAATATCCAGCCTGGGTCAAAGCTACCTGGAGGACAAGGTAGAAGGGGTCAGGGAGGCCTGGACACATACAACTGGCAGCAGTTCCCTGGGTGACAGCTTTCCTGTGACATGGGATATGAGGCCCCCTCTGTACTTTACCCAAGGCCCTGGTGGCTCTGGTTCAATGGTTTCCTAGTGGCCACACCCACCCCAGGCCCAGGTCACCCTTGAAGCAGCGACTGGGAAGCCAACCCATCACAGACTCTCAGCGGGAAATTCCAGACCAGCCCTGTCATTCTCCAGAAGGTGGAGGGCAAGTTGCCTGTTCAAAGCCACAGGGCTCGCGGTGGAAGAACAGGGTGAAAGCGAGGGCAGGCTCTGGCTTGAGGCTGTGGAAGGGGCGTGGCCCCTTCCGTGGCACTGCACTTGACAGGTGACACAGAGATGCCCAGTTCTTCAGCGCCTCAGCTGGATCTGTCCCTTTCGAACTGCTTAGGCCTCCCACACGAGCCCTGCTCACCTTCCCTCCTTGGCCAGCCGGCCTCCCTGCAGTTACCCATCACAGCAGATCATTCCACCTGGAGGATTTGCAGCTGCTGGTCCCTCTGCCGGCAAGGCTAAGCTCTACTCTTTCCTCCTCTGGTCAGTCCATATTTACTGAGCATCTACTAGGTGCTAGGGTCCGTGCTAGGGGCTAGGAATGCAGCAGTGAAGAAACCAAGTCGGGGGCACCTGGGTGGCTCCGTTGGTTAAGGCACTGCCTTCGGCTCAGGTCAGGATCCCGGAGTTCCGGGATCGAGTTCCACATCAGGCACCAGCTCCACGGGGAGTCTGCTTCTCCCTCTGACCTTCTCCTCTCTCATGCTCTCTCTCACTGTCCCTCTCTCTCAAATAAATAAATAAAATCTTAAAAAAAAAAAAAAAGAAAGAAAAGAAAAAAGAAAGGAAAGAAAAGAAAAGAAACAAAGTTGGACCTCTGCCTTAGAGTTGCTCATATCCTCAAGGAAAGAGAAGTTCGACCAGTGCACCAGGCACGGTGATGGGGCAAGCATTGGGGGGTGGGGGGGGTGGGGGGGCATGGGTAGCAGTGCTCAGAGGAGGAACCTCCCCAACCCCCGTCCAGAGTGTGTAGTGGAGTAGGAGGCTGGTGAAGAATGAAGGTCCACTACGGAGAGTGTAGAAGCCTAAGGAGAGCACTGCTGATGAAAATCAGATGGAGGGGCGCCTGGGTGGCTCAGTGGGTTAAGCCGCTGCCTTCGGCTCAGGTCATGATCTCAGGGTCCTGGGATCGAGTCCCACATTGGGCTCTCTGCTCAGCGGGGAGCCTGCTTCTCTCTCTCTCTCTCTCTCTCTCTCTCTCTCTGCCAGCCTCTCTACCTACCTGTGATCTCTCTCTGTCAAATAAATAAATAAAATCTTAAGAAAAAAAAAAAAAAGAAAATCAGATGGAGATAATGTTCCAGGCAAGGGGAACAGCATGAGCAAAGACACAGAGGCCCAAACCACTGCTGTGTTTCAACCATGATCAGGGCAGGTCGGATGGAGCACAGCATGATGGGCAGGCTGGAGTGGGGGAGGGGAGGGGAGATGGGCAGCTGGGGTGAGCTCTGAGGATCCCTGAATGCCAGGCTGCTTGGCTTCTGTCCCGGAAGCCTTGGGGAGCCATGGAGGGTTGTGAGCAGAAGAGGGCCTGGGGAGATGTGTTTTCGCTGAATGGAAGACAAGCTGGGGGGCAGGGAAGAAACAACAGTCTGGAGGCCTCTGATGGCGGCCACAGCTGAGGACCAGCTGAAGCCAAGCCCTGGGCCTACCTAGTGTGTATGAACACAGGAGTTCCAGGGAGTGAGTCCAAACCAGCCCGAGGACAGTAGAGATGCATCCCAAGCCCCATGAGAGTCAGAAGGCACTTGGGTCAGGTGAGCGGCATGTTCTCCCTCAGAGGCCAGCTGCCAGCAGGGTGGCCAGCCTCCAGCAGGTTCTTCCAGTAGCCACCCGCCTTCCAGGGAAGGGACAGAGACAGCGGACACCTTGAGCAAATCATGACATTAACCATCAAAATCCTCACAGCCCCACCTTCAGGGTATGCATGGCCAATTCGCAGATGGGAAGCCTGAGGTTCAAATGCTTCTCTGTCCAGCCCAGAGTCTGGTGACAAAACGGGGAATGTCATAGGCAGAAAAGACCTCCCTGTGTGAAGAGAAGGGAGACACTGCCCCCCACCCAGGTTCCTGTGAAGGGCAGGAGCCAAGAAACTCGGGCATTCATCATCCCCCCACTCCCCTCAGGCCACAGTAGAGGCCCAGAGAAGGACAGACAATATCCCAAGGTCATGGGGAAGGGGGGAGTCCTCCGGCAGGCAGAACCAGCCCCCCTCCAGGCCCGGCCTCCTTCCACCATGTCTCTGAATGTTTGTGAGGAAAGATGAAAGATCCGCCTGGCCTGGCGGGAGGGCAGAGGGCAGGGCGGAAATCTGCAGCCAGAGTGGTGACCCCCAAGATCAGAGGGGGTAGAAACCCCTGCTGCGCAGACAGGAGACAGCCTGCAACAGGAGGGCTTCAAAGAATACTTGTAAAAATAATCATCAGAGCACCAGCTCCCCGTCGCTGTGCACACTGCTTCCTGGCCAGTGCCCTGTCCTGGGGCTCTGTGTGTAGCATCTCGTGTGTTCCTTCCAGCTCTGTGAGGTAGGAGCTACCGTTATCCCCATGGGACAGAGGAGGAGACTGAGGCTCAGGGAGGCCACATGCCACAGCGGCGGAGTGCAGGACCTCGAATCCAAACCCAGGCAGAATTCAAGTCCCCCTGAGAATGATGCTCCAGTGTTTCTACCCAGCCCAGAACTTCTGTGAGCCTCGGCCTCCAGGGCCTTCACCTATTTCACGTCCAAGGGGGAGAGGCGGGGCCCACAGAGCCTGACCCAACAGTTGACCCCACCCCAGCCCCTCCCGGAGCCTCCACTTCCCCCTTATGGAATGTTGCCATCTCCACCGGTTCCCAGGCTTGTTGGAAAGATGGACTGTAGCAATGTTTTGTGGGAGTGCCTCGAAAAGCAGATACTCAAGAAGAAAAAATGCTAGTACTCGACTCTGCCTTCGCGGAAGGAGCATAACTCTGCATTCCTTAGTGACCTCCTTCCTTCCAAGGAGAACAGCGCAGAAGCAGGGGCAGGAAGGTCTATTGAAATGGAGAAACCTGACAAACTCTGCCTCAGCCAGGTAGTCAAGGTCAACATCAACAGGGATAAGTCATGGTAATGATATGTGTACTTGATACGATGTGATGAGAGCAACACTCACCTCTATGGTCTTCCTCTCCAGAACCCGTAATCCCCATGTAATCATGAGGAAAACGTCAGACAAATTCCAATAAAGAGATATGCTACAAATATTAGTTGACCAGTTCTCCTTAAAGGTCAAGGCAGCTGCGTGGCTCAGTCGGTTAAGTGTCTGCCTTTGGCTTGGGCCATGATCTCTGGGTCCTGGGATCCAGCCCCATGTTGGTATCCCTGCCCAGTGGGGAGTCTGCTTCTCCCTCTCCCTTTGCCCCTCCCCACCTCTTGTGCTCGCTCTCTCTGCCAAATAAATAAATAAAATCTAAAAAAAAAAAAAAATGTCAAGGTCATAAAAACCAAGGGAAGTCTGAGAAATTGTCACAGCCAAGAAGAGCCTAAGGAGACACGATGATGAAATGTAATGTGGCATCCTGGATGGCAATGGCATCCTGGACCAAAAAAGGGACATTAGGGGAAAACCAAGGATCTCTGAGTAAAGCGTGGACATTAGCTAATAATATATATCAATATTGTCTCATTAGTTGTCATGAATGTATCATGCTAAAGCAAGATGTTACTAACAGAGGAAATATATATGCCACATTAGGTTCTAGAGCAAAGGGAAGGATTTTAGGACTGGCAGGAAGCCAAGAGAGCTGTCTCTAAACATTTCCTTCTAACCCTGGAGAAACTGAGGACAGAGGAATTGAAGTGATTACCCAAGGTCATACCACCAGTTGAGGACAGCCTAGACTAGAATCAAAGCTTCTTAATGTCACAAGAATGTGTTAAATGCCTGTCGTATACAAGGCAACAGCCTATGTCCTCGTCATGTTGAAGTCAGGTTAAGAAGTTCAAAGATTTGTCCATGGCTCAGCACCTCCTTTGGGCCAGGTATCCCAGGACACAGAACCTGACCCTTGGGGGCTCTCAAGCCAGAAGGGGAAACAGATGCTGACGCATCCCAAGTTGGAGGGCCAGGAGCCATGAACTCCCCCGTCCAAAAGGTACTGCCCCGGAGCGCCTGGGTGGCTCAGTGGGTTAAGCCTCTGCTCAGATCATGATCTCAGGGTCCTGGGATCAAAACCCTCGTGGGGGGGGGGGGGCCTCTGCTCAGCGGGGGGCCTGCTTCCCCGCCCCCCCCCCCGCCTGCCTGCCTCTCTGCCTACTTGTGATCTCTGTCAAATAAATAAATAAAATCTTTTAAAAAAATCCCACCCCGCATGTGCAGCCCGTGTGACCTCACCGAGCCTCACTCTGCCAGTGACATCAAGCACTTGGTGATTGTACAAAGTACCAGTGATGCTGAGAGAGGATCCAATCAGGTGTCAAGGCCAAGAGGGAGCTAGCGTGGGGCCCTGGGCACTCTGCACATGTTCCATGAACAGTGATTCTTTCCATCGATTTCTTAGGGCAATCTGAGGGCTGGAAGAGCCAGAAGAGGTAGCCACTTCTCAGTTTGCCTCAGTTTCTCCAGGAGCTGCCCCAGTGAGGAACATTTAGGTTGGGTCTGGAAGGACAGGAAAGGGTTTGCCAGGCAAGGAGGAAGTGGAAGGCTCCAGAGTTCACTGTCTGGTCTGGCAGAGAACAAGGCATCAGGCTACTCTCTCGGGGCACTTCCATGTGACAGGACTTCCCCGTTTCCTGGCCTTGCTGCCTCCTTCCTGGCCTCCCTGGGCCATGGGTTCACCACCGCCTGAGTCAAGGGCAGAGGCAGCAGGGGCTGGGCCAGGGTGGGGGTGGGCACCAGAGCCACACGACTCCAGGCCTCTGTCTGGAAATGAAACCAAGCCGTGCCTCCCACTCACCAGCTGAGTGTCGCTTATACAACTTCCTCCTTCTGTTCCCGTTCAGGAATTACCCGGGGCAGGCTCTGCGGTGGTGAGGGGATTGCCCCAAAGGCTGGGCCGGGGGCCTCTGGGTCTTCTCTGGCCCCTGAAAGACTCCCAGACCCCTCATCTGGTCAGTCTTCATGTCCCGTCCCTGCCTCTACACATCTGTCCGTGTAGTGTGGTCCACCGTCTCCCCTCTCCCAGCTTGTCCGAACTCTGCTCGCCCCCAGACCCCTCCTGGAAGCCTTCTGCAGACACCCCTCCCAGTCCTGGCCTCGTTAACTGTTCACAGGTCTCCTATATTGCAGGTCTTGTGCCAGGGTTGGGGACCGATGCCACAGGGATGGTCCCCTGCAGCTTGGGCCTCTAACTCCTATGTCCCTGTGCACCCCACATGCCTTATCCACTCTCAGGGAGAGTGTTGGAAACCAGCACCCCAGTCCAGTGAAGTCTCTGCACGGTGTGGTCTTAGGAAAGCCCCTTCCACTCTCAGTCAGCGTTGTTTCCATAGCTGCTGAAGGAAGAGATTCAGTGACATGTTCTGGGGGCCTTAAGAGAACGGGACGGTGAGGACTGCCGGACCCCACCCTACCAAACCCAATGTAGAGATTCCCTCCAAGGGGAACTGGTAAAATGCATACAGCAGGACTTCAATTCATCCAAATTTCTAGGTGGAAACAAATATGGGGACCCAAGGAAGGGGACCCATCAGCCAGCCAGACATCCTTGCTACGAGCAGCTATGGAAGGGCGCCTGGGTAACTCAGTCCGTTGAGCCTCCAGCTCTTGGGTTTGGCTCAGGTCATGATCTCATGGGTTGTGGGATCAAGTTCCGCATGGGGCTCCTTGCTCAGTGGGGAGTCTGCTTGAAGGTCTCTCCTTCTTCCCCTCCCCTCCACTCTCTCTCTCTCTAAAATAAATAAAAGTTAATCTTGAAGAAAAAAAAAGAGCAGCTACAGAGACCTCGCTTTCAATTCTGCCTCAATAGCCCTGTGACCTTGGACCAGTCACTTGATCCCTCTCGCCCTCACTTCTCTCATCTGGAAACTGGAGATAACAGTATGTACTTCACATGGCTCTTAAGTGATTGGCAAGACACATGCGGATATACTGCTGTTGTTACTGTTATTGCTGGTGCAGTTGCCCTAAGATTCCATGAATAGAGTGGACAATGAGGGCAGCCTTAAAAAATTCACAGTGGGCGCCTGTGTGGCTCAGTGGGTTGAGCCTCTGCCTTCGGCTCAGGTCATGATCTCAGGGTCCTGGGATCGAGCCCCGCATCGGGCTCTCTGCTCAGCAGGGAGCCTGCTCCCTCCTCTCTCTCTGCCTGCCTCTCTGCCTACTTGTGATCCCTGTCTGTCAAATAAATAAATAAAATCGTTTAAAAAATTAACAATGTAGATCTATATATTTTGCTATAGAATTCACGCTTAATTAGTAAATTAAAATGTTACAGTATTACTGATATAATTCTGGGGCGCCTGGGTGGCTCAGTCAGTTAAGGGTCCAACTCTTGATCCCAGCCAGGTTGTGATCTCAGGGTCATGAGATCAAGCCCCAGGTTGGTCTCCATGCCCCATGGGGAGTCTACTTGGGATTCTCTCTCCCTCTCCCTCTGCCCCCACCCAGTCACACTCTCTCTCAAATAAATAAATAAAACCTTTAAATTATTTTTTTCTTATTTTTTTTATTTGACAGAGAGAAATCACAAGTAGATGGAGAGGCAGGCAGAGAGAGAGAGAGGGAAGCAGGCTCCCTGCTGAGCAGAGAGCCCGATGCGGGACTCGATCCCAGGACCCTGAGATCATGACCTGAGCCGAAGGCAGCGGCTTAACCCACTGAGCCACCCAGGCGCCCCAAAACCTTTAAAAATAATAAGAAGAAATACTATAATCTCATCTCTGTTAAAAAAAAAAAAATGGGCATGAGAAAAAGAAATAAACACTAGCATGTTTCTAGCAGCTGTCCCAGGGATGGAGGAGCAGAGATGAGCTGAATTATTTTTTTTCCTCTGTGCTTGTCTTTTCTTTTGTAGTTTTCTATCATAAGCTCATGTTACTGGAGCAATAGGAGGTAATATAGGTTGCTGGTGACTGATCACAGTCTTTGCTCCCCAACTGATCTGAACACCCAATACAAGGCCTGGTCCCAGAGCTCCACAGCTCAGGGCTCCTGGGAGCCAAAGTCCTTAAGGGTGAGCTGGTCATGCACTTGACCTCTCTCTACCTGATCTGGGCTGACCCCTGGAGGTGCATCTGCCTGGGATCCTGGTGCTCATTTTGCTCCTGGCCCCATCTGATGAGGAAGACAGAAACTCCCAGAGGGAAGTGCCCAGTTCTCTCCTGACGTCCCAGGACCCTGCTTCCCTTCCCTTCAGCCTTGGCTCACCCTGTTTACTTCCACAAACCCTCTGCAGAGGCGAAAATGGGGTGGGGGGCGCTCTTGGGCCCTGGGCCTGGGTTCAAGGTCAAGGACGCACGCAGCCGGTGCTCCCCTAAGAGGAGCCCATGGTCTCATGGCTTCAACCAGACTTTCTCTTTGGCCCTTCCAAAGCTGACCCTGACACAAGAGCTCACTTGGGAAGGGATCCGAGAAGCTGCAGAGGCAGGGAAGGAGGAAGGAGCAAAGCCAACAGAAGAAATGTTATCCAGGTCACTGCCATAGGCAACAGGAGTCCCAGTCCCCACAGTCCTCCAAGAAACGTTTCCCCCCACTCTTCCTAACCAAGCCTGCTCCCTGCCTCCAAGGAGCCAGAGGGAGAAGATCTGAGCATCTCCACCTGCCCGGCTCCCCACAGAGCTCTGCATACCTCCATCCATCATCTCACAGACCCTTCCCCAGGACAGTCCCCCAGTGCCCACTCTCGGCTCCAGGATATCCCTCTTCTCCTAAGCAGAACACATCCTCTCCGTTCCCTGAAACTGGCCTCCTCCTGGGTCCCCCACTTAGGGATAGTTGCCCCCTCCTCTCAGGCCCTTCAGCCCAAAACCAGGCATTCCAGCCTCCCACCACCCACCCCCAAGACCTAGGTGGGGCCTAGCTCACCCAGACACCATCTTGTCGTCTGATCCCCCATCCCCGACTCATTCTGTAACAGCCCTCGAGTTCCTCATTCCAAACCAGAGCTCTGGTCCTTCACTGACTCCCTGTGGTCTCCAGCCAGAGCCCACACTTAGGAGGTCACACGGGGCCCTGCCAGCCTTTCCAGCCCCACCTTCATCTTGGTCACCCCCCCCCCCCCAACACTGTCTCACCTCCAGGCTTTTGCTCTTGTTTTCCCGACGGGGATGTCCTTCTCCCTGCCTCTCCTCCCTGGTTAATCCTGCTCCTTCTTTGGTCCCTTTTCTGACCCTCCAGCCTAGGCCAAAGCTTCACAGACCCCATCTGTACTTCCCACAAGGAAGGCTCATTTGAACCCTTCCAGTCCCCACCCTCTACTCCCACCCACAGACCAAAGAGCTCCAGGGGTTAGAGGTTGGACCTGGGTTATGCCCAGACCAGCGCTTGACCCTGAATAGGCCCCATGCTTGTTGGGACAGGAACCTCAGGCCTGGGCTGCCCAGGTCCACTGGAGCAGTGCCAGGCCTAGTCCAGCCCCTGCCTGAGGCTAGCAAGTTAGCTCAGGCTTCTAGACCAGGAACCGAGCCAGGTGCCCTGCCCCAAGTCACGCCCTGAGTCTGGCCTTACCTTCTCCCCATGCCCGTGCCAACTCGGGGGGTGGGGATCTCACAAGGAGCCAGGAAGGATCCCAGCCCGCACCTTGGCTCAGGTCTTAGCAAACTGGGGCCACTGTCCCTGGCTGATGGTTGGATAGGGGAGGCCCAGAGTTGGCAGGGAGGTCTCTCCCCACAACACGAACTTGAGCCAGGCCTCTTGCCACTTGTGGTCTGTGCTCAACTTCCCACCGCAGCTACCTCCCAATAATTAAATATATTTAATCATCTAATAGTTAAATTAGCTTCCTGGGCCTTGAACTAGCTCCCCTAAAGCCTTCCTATTCCTAGAGATGCCAGTATATGTGTTTCCAGGACCTTGGGATGGGGCTACTTGATCTGATTCAGCTCCGCAAACACGAAGTGCTTTCTGTGTCAACAGGAGGAAACGTGCCCCGGGAAATATACAGCGGGTCTAAGGGCCAACCTGGGCGGCATCCCCTCCCTGCGGCACCTTGCGCCATCACCAGCCAAGCCTCTCTATCTGCCTGGCATTGGAAACTCAGGGCCCAGAGGGGGTGAGTAACTTGCCCAAGGTCACAGAGGCCAGGCCTGGAGATCTGGCAGAGGCCTACAGAGTTGAGGAAACATTTCCTGTCTGGTGTTTGCACGCTGGTTGATGAAACACATACAGCCCCAGCCTTCAAGATCCCAGGGCGAGATCTCGAGAGAAATGAGAGGTGGTCAAAAGCCAGAGAACAAACCTATTGACACAGAAATCCAGGCTGTGCTAGAGTGGGAGTCGATGGGGGGCAGGGGGCAGGATGGGGAGCAGGCGGGGAGCAGGAGGACGGGGGACATGGAGGGCTTCTCAGAGGAGGTGAATTTTACTAAAGCTTGAAGGATGAAAGGAATGGCGATATAAAGATTTGGCGGGGGGGGGGGGGGGAGGGCTCGGGCAAGGGTCCCGGGGGGAGAAGTGGGGCAAATCGGTCTGTGGGAAGCCATGGGGGGCAGGAGGGGGGCAATGGGAGATGAAGCTGGAGCCCAGAGCCTCATGAGCCCTGCGAGGGCCCAGGAGGGGAATCACAACAGCGTATGTTTCTGAAAGATCCTGCTGGCAGCTGTATGGAGGGGGGTTGAGGGGGGCAGAGAGAGGCGGGCAGCTCTCTGGGAGGGGCGAGGTGGCTCAGCCCTGGCAGGGAGGCAGCCAGAAGCGCCCGGCCCGAGGGCATGGGGGAAGCGGTCAGGGTCCTCACTTGGATGGGGAGTGTGGGCTCACAGAGAGGCCAAGATCGAGACTGATCCTCAGGCTTTTGGTGAATGGAGTTGCCTTTTACTGAGATGGGGAAGCCTGGGTAGGAGCCCGCTGAGGGGAAAATGTCAAGAGTTCAGTTTTGGCCGAATTATGTTGGAGAAACCCTCTCTAGGTATCCATGGAGATGGTGAAAAATCAGTAATTCTTCAGCCAACACTTACCAAACACACTGCATCAGGCTCTAACTGCCTTCTTCGTGTTAACTCATCGAATCCCTTCACCAAGCCCTTGGAAAAGGTGCTTTTGTTCTGCCCGTTTCTTGGACAGGGAAACTGAGGCTCGGAGTAGGTTGCTGTGCAGAGGAGGAGAAGAAGGCAGGCAGCATCCCAGGGAGCCCCCATGTCTAGAAGGCCTCCGAAAGGGCTCTGGCTTCCTGGAAGGGGCTTCTCCTGGGTCAGACATTGCCGGGAGGCCAAACGAATGAAGACAGGAGCACAGGGTGCCCCGGGGACCGAGGCACAGGGCAGTGTAGCCCGCAGCGTGCAGGGACAGGGGAGTGCGGAGGCCAGGGGGAAAGGGAAGAGGGGTGTTGAGCAAGAGGGCCTCACACTTCCCGGAAGCTCAGCCTGGCAGGGGTGAGATGGAGCCACTGGTGGGACTGTGGACAGCAGGACGCTGCCCAGCCCACCTAAGGCCAGCGACTTCAGCAGTTTGCCAGAGGGACGGACACTTCTGAGTAATAATTTCCCTTTTGATATCATCCGAGGCTCTGTGCACCTAAGCCCTTCGTCAGCCTTGAGATCTCTCCCCCTCCTGCCCTGTGCCAATTCTCCAGTGGCCTGAGGGGCAGGGTGCCGGGTCAGGGGAGGGAAGGGTGACTCATTCCTACCTCTCTCAGCTCAGGCTATTCCCACACAAACTGGGACTTGGTCAGAGCTGAGAGGGTGGAAGGCGTCCCTGTGCTCTCTGAGGACTGTGGGCCTAGGAACTGAGGAGGGCCAGGCCTTGAATGCCAGGATAAGGCCAGCATCTGCTGGCTGCTGGACCAGGAGCCCTCCAAGCTCAACAGTGAACAACGACACTTTCCCCACCCGAGCCATCCAGAGAGGGGAGACACCGGCCATCCACTGGCCACTGGGGCCATCTTCCACGAGTGTATTCTAGGGAGACTTAGGCCCCAAGTGGGGAAGGGGCTTGTCCAAGGTCTCATTCCATCCCCTCCTTTCATCTGTGTCACCCGATGCTTTAATCCTCCGACTGTCACCTCCCCCTGGAAACTTTCCCGGACTCTCCTCCAGGCTGAGTCAGGGCCTTCTTCTGCATTCCCAGAGCCCCTCAGGAACAACATCAGCAGGCTTGTCACAGTCTCTTGTACTTGTCTGTGTGTCACCTGGCCTCACAAATGGAAGGCAGGGGCCACTGAGCAGGACTGATCCACTTTGGTGTCCCTGGTGCCCAGCTCAGGGTCTGGAGAGACCTGGGGCTGGCGTGTGTTTGTTGAACCAAGCTCCGCTGAACTGAACCCCTTTGTGCCTTGTGAGGGGCCACAGGCCTTGATCTTTCTCTGGCTTAGGAGACGGGCACCATATTTCAGGTTCAGTGCTTCCGTCAAGCGGCCGTGCAGACGCGGAGGGCCCCTGGATGACAGAAAACTAAAAGGGCTGTCAGCTTCCTGGCCTCATTTTCCAGAGGAGGAAGTTGAAACTCAAAGCTATGAAGTCCACAGCCCCGCGATCAGCAGGGATGAATCACACAGACGGCCGGGGCCCTGCTCCGAGGCTCCCCTTCCGTCAACGCGGAAGCCCAGGGATCCATGCCTCCAAAAGCTCAGCTTCCTTGGGTCCTGTGAGCTCATAGGCCTCAGGCCCTGCAGTGAGGGGAGGAGACATCATTCAAGAGGCTGTTTATCATCGTGTTGTACCCCCCTGCGCTCTTGAAGCAAAACAGTCCCAAGAAAGAGGGTGATTCATTCACAGGACCCTTTGCCAGTTCCAGAGAAAAGGCAGACCAGAAATACATTCCGCAACTTTTGAAGAGGAGACAAAGAAATCTCCAGACGAAGTTTCTCTTTAGCGGACACAGGCTGGGGGAACATATATATTTTACATATTTATGTATTATAAATATTTATATATTTCTATTACATGGTTTTTCTCTCAGAGAGCCGAGCTCTGGGGGAAAGAAGTTGTCATGGTTTCAGCCAAATTCCCCCCCAAAACACAAGGTAGTGGCCTCTAAGAAAAGACTGCACTGCTTTTAGAACAACTTGACGACAGACGCCTGGGTGGCTCAGTTGTTACACGTCTGCCTTCAGCTCAAGTCATGATCCCAGGAGCCTGGGATCGAGCCCTGCGTCCTCGCCTAGCAGGAGTCTGCTTCTCGCTCTGCCTGCCCTTCCCCCTGCATGTGCACTCGGTGCGTTCTCTCTGAGAACAGAGAGCTGTTCTCTCTGACAAATAAATAAGTAAATTCTTAAAAAAAAAAAAAAAAAAAAAGGAGAAGAACAACTTGATGGGCTCAACCTGACAACCACTCCTAAGGTTAACTGATTGGATGTGAGTTAAAACCAGATTAGATGGGCTGTTTTAGTTGTTCTTGATGTTAATCCCTCTCGAACTCTGTCAAGGAGAGGGTGAGAAATTCATGTGTGTTCCTCTTAAGTAGAGGGAAGCTTGGGGCACCCGCGTGGCTCAGTGGTTAAGCCTCTGCCTTCGGCCCAGGTCATGATCTCAGGGTCCTGGGATCAAGCCTCGAATCAGGCTCTCTGCTCAGCGGGGAGCCTGCTTCTCCCTCTCTCTCTGCCTGCCTCTCCGCCTACTTGTGATTTCTCTCTGTCAAATAAATAAATAAAGTCTTAAAATAAATAAAGTATTAAAAAAAAAAAAAAGTAGAGGGAAGCTTGCTGAATGTGTTGGAGGCTTTGGACATCTTGCAAACAGGAAGCCATGGAGGGAAGTAACAGGTGAGTCTGGTGGGGGACTGGTAGGGGAGGAAGATGCTGGGGGGTAGCATGACTTAATTGCCAGCAGAGTGAATGGCAAACCTCCACGACTCACAGAAAACCTCTGGAACTACTGTAGCAGTACAAAGACAGATGGAAAATTCAGTCTCTTTTTGAAGTCTCATTATCTATGCTCTAGGTTTGGGTCTCCTATAATATGAATGTCATACTCAACTCTTTAAAAATTGTACTTTTGGCTCCCAGTCCTGAGCTGGGTAGAAGTAGGAGCGAGCTTGACCTCTTTGCCCATGTGAAGTTGTGTTCAGTTCTGACTCCAATGCCACTCCCCCAGGTGGCATTGGTCATGTCTCTGGTGCTATTTGAGATACGTTTCCCCCATCTGTAAAATCTTAGAGAAGAAAATGGGTTGAGGAAGAAGAGGGAACTTTGAGGCATGGGTTTTGGAGTCGTACTGCCTGAGTTCTAATTTTTCTAGCTGTGTGTCCTGAGGGAAGTTGCTTAACCTTTCTGAGCCTTGCTTTTCTCATTTGTAAAGCAGAGATAATAATATCTACCTCATGGGATTTGCTGAGAAGTTAAACTATGTAATGTTTACAAAGCACATAGCTTAGTGCCTGGCCCCCAAGAAGGTGTTTTATTAAGGTTTAATAGATAATGCTCTGATCTTAAGCATTCAATTTTGGCAACCGTGTATCAAGATACAGAACATTTCCATCACCCCAGAACATTTTTCTTGTGCCCCTTCCTAGTCAGTCCTCCTGGGAACAACCACTGATCTGATTTCTATCACCACAATTTAGTTTATTTTAGAATTCCACATGAATAGAGTTAGACAGTGTTTATTGTATTTGGTTTTGGGTATATTTGGCTTCTTTCATTCAATGTAATTCTGAGAGTCATTCATATTATTGCCTGTATAGTAGATCATTTATTTATGGTGTAGTATTTTGCTGTATAATATGCTACGGTTTATACATTCTACAGAAGATGAGCATCTGGGCTATTTCCAGTGTTTGCCTTTTAGGAATAACGCAGCTATGAATATTTTTGCCAGGATTTAGTGCAAGACTTTCATGGACAAATATTTTCTTTTCTCTTGGGTAAACACCAAGGAATGGAGTGCTGGGTCATAGAGTAGATGTATGTTGAACTTCTTAAAGACACTAACTTCTTAAAGACACTCTCTGATTGTCTTCTAAAGTGGTTGTACTGTTTGACATGTCCATCAGTGAAGTGTGAGAGTTCCAGTCCCTCCGTGGTCTCCCCAACATTCGGTGTGGTCAGTCTTTTCCGTTTTAGTCATTCGGGCATCACCCTGTGGTCTTCATTTGCATTCCCCTGATGACTAATGAACTCATTCTGTGTGCTTATTTAGAATATCTTTAAAGGTAGCTCCTCCCCCCTTTCACTGCCCTGTGGCTTTCAACCTCCAGTATTTGAAAAACTGTGGAATAAATGTGCAAGGGAAAGACTGATAGAAAAATCTAGAAATATAAAGAGCTCTACAAGTACAAAGGGAAGCCTGCACTCAGCCTCAGAACCCCTCCCTTAATTTGCATTTCCCAGGACTGAGCGGCTAAGGACACACTTGTCTTCTGAAGACATTAAGATCATGGCTGACCTGGGATCCGTGTTTGAAGGCCGGGAGAGAGAGAAGGGATGTTTGTTTGTTTGTTTGTTTGTTTGTTTAAAGTAGGCTCCATGCCTGATGTGGGACTCAAACTCAACAACCCTGAGATCAAGAGTCTGAGCCAGCCAGGCATTCCAAGGTCAGAATGTTTTAATGAAAAATTTATCTGGTTGAATAATCATTTTCACTGCTACAGTTTATAAACTACCCACTATGCTCCAGGCACCTCATACACATAAAGCATTGTCATTTTTTTAAAGACTTTAATTTTTAAGTAATCTCTACACCCAGTGTGGAGCTCGAACTTACAACCCTGAGATCAAGAGTCATACGCTTCACTGACTGAGGCTGCCAGTTTCCCCCAGCATGTCTAATTTTTTAAAAGTTTTTCAGGTTTTTGTTTGTTTGTTTTGGGGTTTTTTAGTTTTTTGTTTTTGTTTTTGAGAGAGACAGAGAGACAGAGAGAGGTAGCACAAGTGGGGGATGGGGCAGAGGCAGAAACAGACTCCCCACCGAGCAGGGAGCCAAATGTGGAGCTGGATGCCAGGACCCTGGGATCATGACCTGAGCCAAAGGCAGATGTTTAACTGACTGAGCCACCCACGCGCCCAACATGTCTAACTTTTACAGCTACCCTGCAAGGTTATTATATGATCTCCATTTGATGGACTCTGAAAATCAGACATGTAAATTCCTTTGATAACACCACACAACTACACCTCTACACGCATGCACACAATGGGGTAGCATTTAGCCCTAAAGTGAAATGAATGCTACACTTTCCTACAATGTGGATGAACCTCAGAAACTCATGCTGAAAGAAAGCAACCAGACATAAAAGGTCACACACTGTGTGATTCCATTTGTATGAAATATCCAGAATAGGTAAATCTATACCTATAGACAGACAGCAGACTGGTGGTTGCCAGGGGCTGGTGGAAAGGTGAATGGGAAGTACCTGTTAAATGAGTTATTCTTTTGGGGTAACAAAAATGGTTTGGAACTAGATGGAAGTGGTAGTTGCACATCATAAATTAATTTTTTTAAGAATTTTTTAAACATTTTTATTCATTTATTTGAGAGAGAGCATGTGTGTATGAGCTCAAGCTGGGGGAAGGGCAGAGGAGAGGGAGAGGAACAAGCAGACTCCACACTGAGCCTGGAGCCTGACACTGGGCTTGATGTCATGACCTTGAGATCATGACCTGAGCCAAAACCAAGAGTCAGAGGCTTAACTGACTAAGCCACCCAGCCACCCCCGTCGTAAATTTAACCAATGCTACCGAGTTGTACACTTTACAATGGCTAATTTTATGTTATGTGAATTTTACCTCAGTATGATTAAAGCAGCAACAATTCTACCCCACAGTCTCTCCCTCATTGATGAGCGTAATTTTGCCATTACTGATTTAGTTCTTTGGATAGCGAAGCCTCCAGCACCTGCACCCAATCTTTTCTCCCCCAGAAAATCCCCCATGAGAATTCCAGTGCAGAAATGGAGGAATCAGCAACATGGCTCAGAGGGCAGGCACTGGAGTCAGGCTGCCTGAGTTCAATTCCAGGCACCTCCATAACCCCATCTGTAAAATGGGGATGATAATGTTACCAACTTCATGGAGTTGCTCTGAGGACAGAATGAAATCATTCATGTAAAGTATCTGCACAGGTGTCATGTTTATGCACTAAGCTGTATTGTTAGGGTGGAGGCCACCTTTCCCTACCATCAACCATACCATAAATATTTATTGAGCACCGACTACACGCCCAGCACTCTTCTAGGCCCTAGGGATTCAACTAGGAGCAAGAATAACAATAAAGTTCCTTCTTGGAGTGTAAGACAGTAGACAAAGGAAGTAAAATACACAGTATGTTAGCTGATGGTATAAGCTGAGGAGAGAAAAAAGTGATAAGGAACAGGAAGTTTGGGGGAGAATTTGAAACCGGCTGGCTACAGGCGGCTTCCCTCCGTAATGACCAGAAAGAAGTGAGGTATATTCACTTCTAACAAACCTCATGACTTACACAACACAAATGTCATCCTTTACAGTTCTTGAGGTCAGGAATCCAAAATGGGTCTCACGGGGCTGACATCAAGGTGTTAGCAGACCCGTGTTCTTTCTTAAGGCTCCAGGGCAGAATCTATCCTCTTGCCTTTTCTGGCTTCTAGAGGCCCCACCTTCCTTGGATTGTGATCCCACATTATTCTACCTTCTCCTTCTGTCATCACATAGCCTTCTCTTTGACTTTCCTCCTCCCTCTTGTCCTCATAAGGATGTTAGTGATGACACAGGGCCCACCTCAGTCACCCAGAATAATCTTCCCATCTAAGATCCTTAAATTAATCACATCTATGAAGTCCCTTTGTCACAGAAGGTAACAAGGTCCCAGGTTCGGGGACTGGGATATGGACATCTTTGGGCGGCCCATTATTCTGTCTACCATATGAGACATAGTACCTCGAAGAAGTGAGAAGGGAAGTTCAAAGGTCCTGAGGCAGGGCTCTTCTGGCATGCCCGAGGAAGCTGGAGACCAGTGAGGATACAGTGGAGTGGGCAAGGGCAGCATGACCTCTCACAAGAGCAGAAAGGTGAAGGACGTTGGAGTGGCTCTTGCAGGCCTTTGTGGGTCCCAGTGGGGACTCTGACCTTTCCATGCATGAGGTGGGAGAAGGTGAGGGACATGGTCCTACAGGTTTTACCAGGATCGCTTGGGCTGCAGTATGGACAAAGGACTACCTGTGAGGAGGCTGCTGCAGCCTTCAGGTGAGAGGCTGGGGGCTGAGGCCGCAGAGGCAAGCAGTGAAACAGGTCTCCTTCTGGATTTTGAAGGTCGAGTCACAAGGAACCACTTAAGGGTCAGAAGTGGAGAGGTGCTATAAGAGGGAAGTCAGGCATGAGTCCAAGGTTTTTGGCCTGAGCAACTGGAAGAATGAAGATGCCCTTTAAGATGGGGATGACCGGGGCGCCTGGGTGGCTCAATGGGTTAGGGCCTCTGCCTTCAGCTCGGGTCATGATCTCAGGGTCTTGGGATCGAGCCCCGCGCTGGCTCTCTGCTCGGCGGGGAGCCTGTTTCCTCCTCTCTCTCTGCCTGCCTCTCTGCCTACTTGTGATCTCTGTCTGTCAAATAAACAAAATCTAAAAATAAAAAAAAAAAAAAAGATGGGGATGACCACAAAAAGCTCAGACTTGGGACTGCTGCTGAGAAATCTGGAATTTGCTTTGAGATGTGTTGGGAACCCAGAAGGAGAGAGGAGAAGTCAGATATGGGAGTCTGGAGTTCAGGACCAGGATCTGGAGGGATTTGCTTGGGGGACACCAGCAGGTATGCAGGTGAGATTTAAAGTCAAGAGCCTGGATGAGATCTCTAAGGGCTGTGTGCAGAGATGAGAAGACCAAGGATGGAGACCTGGTGCCCCTCTGATGAGGAGGAGCCAGTGATGCGGGAGGGAAACGACGTGAAGGTGGGGTCCTGGCAGTCAGGAGAGCCGAAGGCTGCAAACTCTGTCCACATGAGGGGCTGGTGGAGCAGAGGATGACCCTCTTGCTTCCAAGGACTGTTCTCTGGCAAACAGCCTCTACGGGAGTTGGACCTACTGAAGAAGACTTATTCTTATGAGCCGGAAGCTGTCTCCCCTGCTGGAGGCTGGAGTAGGTCCACCCTCCCAGCATGATTTCCCTCTGGTCTCACCTCCAGCCAGGCTTTAAGACTCCATTCAGTCACTTTCCCTCTGCCAGGTGGCTGTGCTGATCACCCAGATGGAGCTGGGTGTCCCTCTGCTCAGCTTCCACAGGATCTGCTGCTCCCCTGTTGGACAACTCCTCACCCCTAGCCTCCTTCCATGTCTGAGTCCCCCACTGGGCTAGGCACACTGGGCTAGGCAAGCTTCCTCCTTTCCGCATCCCCGGGAGCCTCGCTGGTGCTCTCATTAAACATCTGGCCACGCCTGGTCCTGCTTTGCCGAAGCTCCAGTTCCTAGACTTCCCAGACCTCAGTGGGGCCCCTTACACACTGCGCCTACAGACACTCACTGAGTGTTTGTTAAATATCAAGGAAAGGGCCGTGGACTTGGACCCAAGCCCGAATTCTGGCACTTCCAAGTACTTTGGACTTCAGTCTCCCATCTCTAAAATGGAAGTCCTACAGGCTCCTCACTGGTTGTGACGACATTTGGGAAAGTGTTTGGCAAACTGGAAAGCAGCCCAGCAAATCAGTTACTAGAGCTCGAAGCTTTTCCTTGGCAGCTGATTCAGGACACGTGACCGGACCTGCGTGACCCACCCCACGCCATGTGAGGCCTTCTAGCTAGAATTTTTTTCAAGCTGCTCGGAGGACAAGCAGCGTCTTCCTCTGGCAATGGGAACTGGAGAGTGAGTGGGGCCCAGCCCTGGTGGAAACTCTCACACACGCACGGACATTCACGAGTGTTTCCAATGACTAAGGGCCACATGAAACCGTTGGCTGGACCCTTCCTGAAACCTGTCCCAGAATGGTTCGGCCTGCAGCGCTGCTCTGACCATCCTTAGCCCTACTCTCCCACTTCTCTGGGGGTGAGTCCCTTGCCTGCACCCAGGGAAAGACCCCGAGCTCCCCCTCTCCCTCAGCAGCAGGTAACACACAGGGCGTTCAGCACATGAGGCAGTTTATTGACGTTTACTTGCCCAAATGACTTTTCCTCACTGTTCTGGGGTTGAAAGAACTGGGGGAGGGGAGGTATACAGATGGAAGCCAAAAGGCACATACTGAATGCGCCAAGGTGGGCTGAAAAGGGGTTGGTCTGAGATGGACAAGGCCATTTCAGAGGCTAAGAGACTTTGGGCCCAAGCACATGTACTCACATAGCCAAATCCCTTCCATCTGCCAGAGAAGAACAAGGCACCACCCTGGCCAGCTTCGGACCCAGCTGTTGCACTGAAGGGACCTCCTACATTACAGCAGCCATGGCATCTGGACCTGAACACACAGGGCAGGGCTGGCCTGGCTCCATCTGTACAGCAGGGACGAAGGTGGCTGACGAGCAGATCTGTGGTGCCCGCGTCACCGGGGGAGGGTGGTGCTTGTCGGCATGAGATCACGACTCTGAAATGCAGCGTGAATCCACAAGTGGGGGGCTGAAAGCTGGGCACAGTGATTAAGTATGGAGCTGACCCAACGCTGAACAAACAGACTCCTTACATAGCCTCTGCTCACAGGGTGTTCTAGTCCCCTTAGCTCTACACTGTCACAGAAGCAGAAGGAAGAGGAAGTGGTGGGCTGCCCAGCTGGGACCCCTAGGGACTGTCACGATTGTCCAAATCTCTGTGGTCAGAGAGCGGCCCAGCCACTTCAGCCCTGACTCTGGGACTGAGGGAACAGGACGCTGAGTCCCAGGAGAACTGGCCCCAAAGGCCCCTGCCCCGCCCGCGGCTCTGCAGGCCTCCTCTTCTACCGCTTCTTCTTGGCCTCCTTCTTGGGCCTTTTGCTGGCAGAAAGAACAGCGGCCTTGGGTTTCCTTGTCACCTCCGCACTTCTGGGCTCAGAGGGCTCTGCCTCCTGTGTGGCGATAGAAAGGAGAGTCCTGTTTAGACGAGTCAGCCCGACACCAGCAAAAACGAGACTATTGTCTGAAAGGGGCTTTGCAAACTAAAGCACAGGGCCCCAGAAACACCAGGAATGGGAACCGTCATTGCTGGGACGAGGAGCTTCAGGTGGAGGGGGCTGGGGCTGCTGGGCAGGGGGGTGGTGGGAGAGGACCCCCTCCCATGAGCAGGGCAATTCCAAATGAAGAATAAAGAAAGAGGCCCCAAAGGAGGCGGCAACCTTTGGAGCCTTGGAGACCAGAGGCAGGGGCGGGGGCCGGGGGGGATTGAGGCACCTCCAAAGCCAGCCAAGTGACCTGTGGGCAACTCACTTCCCCTTCCTGCATCTTGGTCTACCCAGCTGTGAAATGGAAACCGTGATGCGTGCTATCAGACAGTGCCCAGCAGCCCAGGCGGCACCTAGTGTGCAAGTACCAGTCAGGGCACAGGTGAGGAGCCGGCCAGGCCCAGATCCACCGAGGCTCGCTCTCCCTCCAGCCCTACTGTCCTCTCCTCCCATTCAAGCCACAGCACACCAGGGCTGGAAGGGGTGGGGAGCACTGGCCTGCAGCTAGGCAACCACTACACAGTGTTCTGTGGGGCCCAGCAGAGGCGCCCCGGGGGGGAGGGCAGAGAGCAGCCTGGGGGCAGAACTCCAGACTCTCCCTACAACCTGGGCAGCCCTGATTTTTCTGTCTGTCCCATTCCATGTAAGATTTGGTTTGTGCAGAGGCTTTGCTGCTTTAAAAACAGATGCAAAAGCACAGACCTAGCCCTGGCCTTCACGGCACAGTAAAGACCATGGACTCCGGGAAAGAGACTCAGCCTGCCACAGTCACAAAGGCTCATGTCAGAGAATAATCTGGACAGGACTCAGTCCTGTCAAGTGTTCCCTGCCCTCCGGGGGTAAGTGCCACTGTGCCTTGGTCAGGCAGGATATTAGTGTGGCGCGTCTGGCCTGGAGAACACTGACCACAGCCCCCGGGCCTCCTCTGGCCCCCAAGTGGACTTCACTTGGCCTACAGTGTTTATATTTAAAAACTTGAGCCAACTGGTAGATTTCCCATTCAATCCAGACTCCTAGCTTTTCTTGAAAATGTTAAAGGCCTGGCAATGGCAGCCCCTTTATTCAGGCGCCCACACTACACCCCCACCCCATGGCCTCAGCGCTAGGATAAGGAAATGCTTCTCGGCACCTGTGTTCTTTTATTAAACATGGTAAAATAAAAAGCAGACAAAGAATACTAAGAAGGAGCACACTTCTGGAAGAGAACAGTATTTCCTCAGTTAAAGTGGCCGACTCCCAGCCTGCAGCTTGCTTCGCTCCCTGTCCTTCCCAGGGCTGGCTCCTCAAGCCCGCAGGCTGACAGCATAGACACGATCGTGGCTGAGGAGGGGCAGCCCACACCTCTGGGGGGCCTACTCCCGAGATGTGACAGCCCCCCTTGTCAGCCATCACTGCCTCCATTCCACCCTGCCAGCCTGCCCACTGAAACCTCAGAATGTAAAGGCCCAGCCCAGCCCCAGGTACCCACAGGTGATCTTCCCAAGATAACAAGGGGGCCAGCCCTCCCCAGCCAGGTCTCTGATGGCAGCACTGGGCTCCGTGGCCTGTAAACCTGGGCCGATACTTTAATGTAACTTGGCCAAAAAAAAAAAAAAGGTAATAAAGAAAAAAAAAAAGAAAAAGAAAAGAAGAAAGCTAGCCCATTAGAAAGCTAAACAAACAGAACCTCAGAGGAGCCAGCGTGTCAAGTGCACAGGCTGAGCACACCCCCTCACCCCCCCACCGCAGAGCACAGCAATAAGGCTACTGTTTAAGGCAAACCCCACAGGGTGCAGTCTTGGGAGACCTTGGGAACTGGAAACTGTCCCCAGGGCAGTGCCCATGAGGCCAGTGCAAACCAGCCAGTCCCTGAGTGCCGGAGACAAACAGGCCCCGAGGAGATGAATGGTTTCCGCGCAGGAACTTGCCAAGCATCTCCAGAGCTCCTGGCCCTCTAAATTCAAAGCTGAGTGCCCCTCCGGTTTCAGTGGGACTCAGTTTAGAAACCACAGGGACCGTGACACTAGCCTGCCAGCCCCAGGGCTTCCCTCATTCCACAGTCCCTCTCTTAGGTGCCTTATCCATTCTGACACCTCCCCACCCTCTCTCCTGAGCACAGGTTTTCCTGACCCAGCTATCTGTCAGACAACTGGAGTGGCACCCCCCCCCCCCCCCCCCAGGCCCCCCCACCCCCACTGTCCCAGACCATCCGAAACCCCTTCTCCTCCTCCCCACCAGTCTCTCCTCCCAATGGTCCAATCAGTCACCACGTCCTGGTGTTCAACCCCCTCTACCTCTTGACTTGGTCACACTCTCCAGCACCGAAGTCCCTACATCAATTCCTCCACAGCTAACGGACCTCCCTGCTCTGTGCCATGCCTCGTGCAGATCCCCCCCAACATTAAACCTTCCAGGGGTTTTCCATCTCCCACAGCCTCATGCCCGACACAAGGAATGGCATCTGAGCCCACATCTCCAGCATCTTCTGGCTCTTCTCCAGACCCCACACTGAGTCAGCTGCCAGGGTTTCTGCTGGTCACCTCTAACAAGAGAAGCACCCTTCTTAGCCACCCAGCAAACCCCTCCCTGTGGTTTGGCCCTGCTAAGAACGTACTCCTACTCACTGTCTAGCCTTCCTTCTCTGGTCTCCACCTCCAGCAGGGGGCATATCCTTTTCCCCACCCCTACCCCTACCCCTGGTACCAAGTAACCACCCATGCCACATTACACATTACCAGTGACACATTCTCCTGCTGGTCTCCCCTACCAGCTTGTGAGCTCCCTGAGACAGCTTCAACTGTGAATGAATGAATGAATGAATATGGAAGATCAGGCAAGAAGATCTCCCACAACCACGGGAACTTCACTCTGGTTTATCATCATGAAAATAGAACACTTAAGGGTGCCTGGCTGCTTCAGTCAATGGATACTGCAACTTGGGATCTCAGGGTCATGAGTTCGAGCCCCGTGCTGAGTGTAGAGATGACTTAAATAAAGAAATATTTACATACACACACACACACACACACACACACACACATACTTGGGACTAGGTCTCACTTTTCCCATGGGCACAGAGGACACTAGGAGATGTCAAACCCAATACATATTCCCTAAAGTATGGCACAGCCTCAAGTAACAAGAGCCACACCAGCTGTATTTACAACATGCCAGGCCCCAGGCGATGTGCTATGGACCCATTTTATTTTAGCCTCGCAAAGTGCTGTGCTGAGTCCCACCGGACAGACAAAAGAAGAAACACTTGGACAGATGATGTGACTTGCCAACACACAGGTGTCCGTCAGTGAGCGGCAGCGCCAGGACATGAACCTCTTAATGGTTATAGGGTAGAATAGAGTGTGTCCCAGGTATCCTAGGGAACTTAGGGCTGGAGACCAAGACCCCAAGTTCACTGAGCAATCCACCCTCTCTTTAGCAGCACCTGGAACCACAGGCCGTACAGATGACAGGAGAACAAGAACGGCCCATTCTAGATTCTGCCAATGGGTCCTTCAGACTGCTTGTTTGTGACCGCGGTTTCCACAGGAGTCAGGAGAGTGGGTTAGTGCTCCCCGCGCAGGGCTCTGTTTTTCACAGCTAAAGGCAGCTTTCCGTGGGTGTGTGTACATATTACAGTCATCGAGTCATCTGAGCGTATTATCTGTCTCCTCCTCACCCCAGACCTCCTCCTCTCTTCCCCACCTCAGTTTTTGGCATCATCACTCACCCAGCTACCCAAGCTAGAAACCTCCAAGTCGTTTCTGAGTTCTCACCATTCCCTCATGCCCCCACACCCAATGTGCCCCAGGTCCTGCGCATTCTACCCTCCAAGGGGTTCTCGACTCCACCCGGCCCCTCTGGATACACACTACTACGCCAGGCAAGACCCCATGGTTCCCTGCCTGCCCCCTTGCTGTGTCAGCCTCCCCAACATTCTCCTCACCATCTGTCCCACTGCTTTCAGTCTATTCTAAAACAAAGTCTTGACTGTGTCTATCTGCTGCTTTAAATGTGCTTCTGGATCCCCCTTTGTAGGAGACCAATTTCTACAAGCTTCCCTGTGGCCTCCAGTCTCCTGGCTCGCACCCCTTATGCAGCCCACCCTGTCCCACCAGGCTACCGGCCCGCTGGTATTGCCCATGTGCTTTGTTCCCTGTCCTGCTCTGCCGGGGTCCCCAGCCCTCCCACCTCTGTATGTGTACCCAGTGGAGGCAGTTTTGTGCCAGGCGCTACGGGGTAATGAAGACAACGCATGCTGAGTGATGTGCACCCAACATCCACTCACCAAGCGTCCATGACCCTAATAAGCCAGCCACTGTGAGCCCATTTTACAAGAAAGGAAACAGAGGCTCACTGAGTCTCAGTGACTGGTCCCTCAGGGCATAGCCGAGCTCCCCCCAAGCTACAGGGAAGCAAAAGTCGCCCTTATGCACATGATTCCGATGCAGGGGTCCTAGGCACGAAGGGCTACAGCTCCAAATCCTTAGCCAGCAAGAACGACTCTGAACAAGTGGCTGACTTTAATTTCGCCTCAGATACATGCTGCCGGGAAGGCTAGGCGGACTCCCAAGCACTACAGCCCCACCTTCAAATCTGGGAACTCCGTGCCTCCTCTGAAGCAAGTTTTAAGCTTCCTCAGCAATCATGCCATCTTCGGGAGTAAAAGAAACCCTCCCCCACCAGGGGGTCGCTAGCTCTGCGGAGGCCCCAGTCCTCTGCGGACACAGGCTTCATCAATAATGAAGCAGATCCACAGCTGCTTACGAGGCCAGGAAATTGCTGCTGTTCATCAAATTCAAATAATCAAATCTGTGCCACAGTGCATCTGATCTCTTCCAGCAGGGTAAGCACTCGGAACTCTATGCCTTCCACTACACAGTCCAGCGTGGACTCAGTCTGATAAATCAGAACAAAGCAGCACTCCATACAGACCAAAACCATTCTTTCCTCTCAAGCAGTCCAGGGAAAGAAACCCCGTGTGCTACGTGCGCGTATCCTCATGCACCTTCTCTCACTTGATCCCCAGGGACTCTGGGCTGGGAAAGCATGCCATCCCTCCATGGCTCAGGACACAGGCTTACGGATGTGAAGGGAGGGCGGTGCTCAGACCATGTGTCCCCAGCGCTGATGCTTCCACTCGTCCGACTGCGCACTCTTGCCCCAGGCCCTAGGCATGGTGGGGGCTGTGAAGACCTTGCAGCGGTCAGCCAGCAACCCTTGAGAGGAGGCTAGGACTAGCTGGAACTGGGGGCGGGCGAGAAGCCATCGTCGTGGGCTCAGCAAGGCGAACGAAGACACGAAGACACGGTGTCCAGAATGCGCGTGCCAGGCCAGGAGAACCGTGATTACAGAGAACGGCCTTGGGGCTTATTCCAGACACAATTCAGCATGACTGCAGGCCCTTCCCACTGGCTGGTCTGTGGCTCTTTGTGTGCCTGGCCATCTCTCCAAAGAGACGGTATACATCCCGAAACCATGTTTATACCGTCACCCTGCCCACCACACAGCAATCTCTCCAGAAGGGCTCATTAAGTAAAAAACACCCTGCTGCCCAGCTCAGCAGCAAACTGCTCCCAAGCTGAAAAATATACAGGGCAGAAAAAGCAAAGTTAGTTCTCAGAGCCTGTCTCCTAAGGTGTTGAGAGGAGGTATAATATACACTTGCCCGAGTTAATTATTTCCTCTGGCAGCCTCAGACAGAACTTTCCAACAGGGTCCTGAAATTCTAGGCCGCTGCTGGGAAGGCTCCATCTTTTTCAAGGCTCTAAAACGTGCAGAGCTTTCTAGCTGACAGTGAAGCCTATGTGGGCACCACACTGAAAGCTACCACTCTTGCTATTCTGGTGAGTTCTCCACTGGATCACAACGCTGGGCATCAGTTGTCTCTGTCTGCCCAACCCCCTTTCCATGGTGGCTTGGCTCCTTCTTGATCCCATGTGGTTCTAGGGAGGACTCTCAGTCCCTGTGGTTACAGGCGTGGCCAGTTAAATGTGGCCTGGCCAGAAATGGTACCCACTGCCCCTTCCCACCTCTGGGGCAAGGTACAAGCATGTGGCCAAGCCAGAGCCGAGTAGAGACCTTCCATGAAACCTGGAAAGTGAGCATCGGCAGAGAGATGGCTTCTCTTGCTTGTAATCACAAGCAGTAAGGATGTAGACAGAGGCTGCTGCAGCCACCTTCTGGACACATGGCAAAGGCCTCCGAATGAAGCTGACACTCGCAGGAAAGCCAGGAGACAGAGACAGAGCCCTGAAGACCTTTTACGCCTCAGAGCTCAGCTGCGCCTTGAAATTCCCAGTTCTAAGAACCAATAGTTTCCAGAGAAACTGCTGGAGGTGTTTTGCAACTTTCAACCGAGTCCCGGTTGCTGCAAGAAGAGACTGCGGCAGGCCAAACAGAGACAACAGAGTGCAAGCGAAGGTACCAGCCTCGGGGCTGGCAGCGAGGGAGACGGGCCACACTCACGTGAAGAGATGGAAACTATCAGCACCCAAACTCCGCCAGGTGAACCACTGCTACCTGTGTCCTGAGGCGCTGAACTAGAAGTCAACACCCACTTGCGTCATCTCTGTGGGAACAGGGACAGACGTGAGCTCTCCTCGAACGATGGTCGTTTTCTGGGAGACCGAAGGCCCCTCTGCCAACTGCTCTGCCTGTCTTCAGACAGAGCCACCAGAAAGGAGACCCCAGCTTTGTCTGCACAACACTCCTGCTCCTTTGGGACACAGCCTGCCCCCTCCCACCACACAAGCCCTAGCTTCCCCAAGCTGGGTCTGCTACAGTTCCTTCCCTGGGGATTGTGGAACTGAGACCAAGCAAGAAGGCAGCCTCCAGATGCTGCAGCTGAAGGACATACACTCTAGAAGCTGTTAGCGGCCACGTTTCATGCCACTGCAGGGATGGCGAGCAGAGGAAGCCGAGCCCTGGTGAGAGAAGTGAAAGGGACGGTCGGGACGGGGAGACCGAGGGGCTGCAGATGGTGAGTGACAGGGTCCTGGTTCCCACCCCTTCCAGACGCCCAGCTGCATCCCCGCTCTGGGACAGCACCTGCATCTTTTGGGTATAGCCACACTGCACAGAAACTGCTTCAAGCAGGTCAGGAAGGCCCCAAGTTCAGGCCTTTCCTGAATCTTCATTTCCCTTGAAAAGCCCAGCAACCCACTCTTAGGATTTCAAATAGTAAAGCCATGTGGATGAAATACTCCCCAGGTCTCTATGCCTAACTTCTCACTGGCTTTCTCTCCCACTTGGGTGTCTTGCTATTATTTCAAACCTAACACATGTAGAACTGACTGTCTCCTACCTTCCCAAAATTTGTCGGTGCTTCAGGGAAATAGTATAAAGACTAGACCAGTGGCTGCGTAATAGAACCCCCTGGGCACTTCAAGTAAATACTAATGTGAGCTACAGTGAACAACAGAATCAGAATCTCTATGGGTACAGCCCAGGCCTTTGAAAACCCCCCAGGCAGGTGCGGACAGATGGAGAATGGTGGACCAGCCCAAGAATTCCCCAGGCCCTCACTCACAGCAGACATCAGTAATCAATTACTTCACCTGGGGCCTAGAAGCAGGCCCAGAATCCATGCACTATGGCTACCACACAATCCATCAGACTTGGCATGAGAGAGGACATCTGTGTGCCCTCCTGGACTGGACAGAAATGGTGTAAGGATCTATTACATTTTAGAATCCAGCCTATGAGAAAATGCCTGGATTAAGTAAGGCCCAAGCCTCAATCAGGCTCACACAAATGTTTGTTTTCTCAGGTCTTGGTTTAATTAGGTGTCGATGAGAACACGTTCTCATTTGGCTTAGGGCTGGAAGGACTTCAGTTCTGATTTTGCAAATTGGTTCTTGCTCCCACTAGGAAAAGAAGGGGGTGGGGTGGGAAGCATTTGTATGTGTTCCTTTTTTCTTCTCTGATTACCCCCAAAAGAGCTTTCAAATAATCTGCTAAGTATTGAAGTACTGAAGTCATAAACGAGTTGCAAAAAAATCAGCTTACTGGAACAACAGGAAAGACATTCTTCTGCTTTTCAAAGGCTTTCCCATCATCTAGAGCCAAAAATATTATCTTCTGACCCAAAAAGCCACTAATAAACCTTGTTTCTATAGGCCAAACAAGAGGGATGATTTTGCCCTAAGCAAAACGACAAAGAGACTAAGACTGTTCTCCGGGTCCTCCCACCCCGACCTCTACCCTCCCCCCCCCTCCTGGCACCCTCCACTTTCCTCCTACGATTGGGCTGCCAGGATCCCCACCACCTATGACCACAGGCACCCTTCCTCCTTACGAGCTCCCTGGCCCCAAGAAAAATCCCCTTCTTTTCTCCATCCCCATCCAAATTCCAAATCCCAGCTAGCAGCAGGCTCAACCTCGGAGCACAGTCTCGGCATTCACCCGCTCTTTGAAAGACTGTGCACAGAATACTGTGTTCCTTTCCATCTAGTTGGGAGTGTGGGGAGTAAGAGAAGGCTGCCTTCTGGGGGCACACCAAGGAAAGCTGGCAGCAGAACCCTGGTATAATAAATAGAATCCATTTGTTGGCCTGATGCACCAATAAAAAATTGAATTACCAGTACTGTATTTTTTTTGTTACTGATCCATTGAAAAGCTTAAAAAAAAAAAAAAAGCTAAAAACAGTAAGCTTTAGTCATGAAGACAATTCACTTATGTGAGACTTATTCCCCTAAACTGCGAGATAAATTAAAATGAGATGGTATGTACTCTATTTATATTTCAAAAGACAAGGCTGTTGTCCCAAATTAAGCTCTAAATGGCAGAGTGGGGAGTCGGGGGAGCAGGCATACGGCTGAGCCCTTTGTCAACTCCCTGCCTCCACAGGCCTCAACCCACTCTGCCACTAAGAACGTCAAACAGATGAGTAAAATGCACCCTCCTTTCCTTGTTTGCTAAACTGACCCCAGTCTCTGTGGCCAGCCTGGAAGGGTTAAGAACACTACAGGAGGTAAGGAGCAGCTCTCCAAAAGGCCACACACCTCTGACTCCACATCCCTGCCTAGAAAATAAAAACATTCATCACCTCTGTCCCTCAGGACTCTTAGCAGGCTTCATCAGTGGCCAATGACAGTAAAAATGTTTGTTATTTATAATACCCAATAGCATGCCGTGTCTGTGAGGACAGAGCCCCAGAGCGCGGGGATTACGTTTTTAGAGCATGATACAATTGTGAGTGGAAAAACTCCAATCGTGACCTCCTTCTCAAAATACCAGAGTAAGAAACAGAGATGGACAGAACCCTCGGAGGCCATGAGTCCATCCAAGTTCACCAAGACTTCCCGTACCCTCAGTGGCTGTGCCTTCCCCACCCACTGCCCCCTAAATGCTGGAGGTCCTCAGGGCCGCAGTCCGGGTCCTCTGCTCATCTCAGCCCATGTTCTCACCCCCAGAGACCTCGTCCTCATCTGGCTTCAACATCTCAGCGCCCACATGTTGATCAGCATTCAGCCAGACCCTTCTCCTGCTAGAGACCTGTGGATCCAACTGCTTACTTGCCAGAGCTGCCTGGATACCTTAAAGGCACCTGTTTGAACCTGAACTCAGCACATTTCTTCCCCAACCCCACCCCCAAGCTGCTCCTTCACCAGGGCTCCCTTCTGCAACAGTAATAGCCATGATCCTCCCAGCTACACGAGCAGATCTCTGGGACGCAGTCATCTCCATGAAAAATGGATCTCCAGAAGATACTATATGTTTTTAAGTGAAAAAAGAAACAATGTGAAACTGTATTTAGTGGGTGCCATCTTTTATGTATCAAAGAGAATATTTATATATACATACACACACACACACACATATATATGTATGTATAGCTATACCTCACACACATATGGATTTGCTTATGTTTTTTGTTTTTGTTTAGTTTATTTACTTGACACAGAGAGAGACAGTACAAGGAGGGGGAGAAGCAGATGGACAGGGAGAAGCAGGCTCTCCGCAAAGCAGGGAGACCGATGTGGGGCTCAATCCCAGGACCCTGGGATCATGACCTGAGCCGAAGGCAGATGCTTAACCCACCGAGCCACCCAGGTGCCTCTGCTTGTGTTTTCAAAAGGAAACAAAAGAAGAATAAATCAAAATAATAAAAATTATTACCTATGGAGGAGGAAAGGGAAGAGAGTGGAGAATACCTAGGTGAAAGGAGACCTCTGGTTCTGAAGACGACCATATCTTGTGTCATTTTGACTTCGGGAGAAATATTGTACATAAACATTTTACATTATGTTTAAATTAAATTAAAACGGGGGAAAACAGTCCCTAAAATTTCAAAACAAGTTAAAGCAAACTAGCCTAACTGCGTATCACAATGGGAGTATAACTAAAAGAAGAGGAGAATTACTAAACTCAGTACTCTGACCATACGTCCCTACTGGGATATATTCTAAAGCCAGAAAGAACCACAAAGAAATCCTATATTTCATTCTGAGTCTTACTGTTAGTAGTAAAAAAAACAATGTAGTTATTTTTAAATTATAAAAAATACATTATAAGTGTGCAGAATAGAGTCAACATCCAAAAAATCCTGCTTTCTTTAGAAAAGCCTATTTGCAAGGCCAGCCCCTGGCTGGCACCTGGGAAATCAGATTTTGGGTGGTTCCCACAATTCCCAGAACTGATTAAGAGTGACTCACTGTACCTAAACCAAACAATATGCTTTATGCCGAATACCTGCTTTCCTTCGGGAAGTCTCGAATTCTGGTCCATGAGCAGAGGGTGCTTATGTGACCCATTCCCAAGAGAAGTCCTAGGCAATGAGTTTCAAATGAAACTCATCTCAGTGGCTCAGTTGGTTAAGCATCTTCCTCTTGGTTTCAGCTCTGGTCACAATCTCAGGGGGGTGAGATGGAGCCCTGCATCATGCTCTGTGTTCACCATGGATTCTGCTTAAGACTCTTTCTCCCTCTCCCCCTCCCTCTCATCTCTCTCTCAAATAAACAAATCTTAAATAAAAAAAAAAAAAAGAAAGAAAGAAAAAAAGAAAGAAAAAGAAAAAAAGACGTAAATATAAATATAATGTTCAAAATGATGTGAAAAATCAAAGCTTCATTGGCCGAGACTGGAGGGTGCTAAAGTCCAAACTTGTTGTTCTGAAAATTAATAAAAGGAAAGAACCAAGCACTTATCTAGATTTTACTACAAAGCGCATTTCAGAATAACTACATAGGCAATGAGGAAAAGGTCTTCTCCATGGAAGAATTCCAGCTAATAAATGCAGAAGGAAATAATGGAGCTCAGCAATGGATACTGCAAACACTTTAGGTGCAAGACTGGTGGGGATTTTTTTTTTTTTTAAAGATTTTATTTATTTGTCAGAGAGAGAGAGCACAGGCAGACAGAATGGCAGACAGAGGCAGAGGGAGAAGCAGGCTCCCTGCCGAGCAAGGAGCCCGATGTGGGACTCGATCCCAGGATGCTGGGATCATGACCTGAGCCGAAGGCAGCTGCTTAACCAACTGAGCCACCCAGGCGTCCCGGGGAATTTTTTAATAGAGGGATCAGCTACCACCACCTGAACCCACAGACCAATCCCGGAATCTCTAAGTGTGTGACAAGCAGACACCATATGCTCATTGATGACACATATCAGGAGTCCACAGTGCCAGCTAGGAGGTGTTCTCACCAAATAGCCTGATCTGAGTTGACTCGAGCGTCTAGATTGAACTTCCTATTAATAGGAAATACAGGGAACAGAGAAACAAGTTAAATGACACCACACAGAGGCAATCAGCTAAATCCTGGACGCGGATACTATAGATGACAATGACCTGCTTTCTCCAACAAATCAGTGTCATGAGAAAAGGGAGTGTGGAGGAGAAAGGGTGCTGGAAGGAGGGAGTATGCTACAGAATAAAGAAACCTACAGAATAAAGTCAATACAACAAAAAGCCAATCTGATCCTGTCAGTGTCTTACCTAAAACCCTCTGGGCCCCGCCCGCACCTCTCACTCATGTCCCTCTGTGCTCTGGCCACAGTCATCCTCATTCAGTGACTTGAACTAGAGTCCTTGCAAAGGTAGTTCCTCTGTCCCAGAGTAAGACCAGATCCTACCCCTTGACAGGTACCATCACAGTGCCCTGGGCTTCTCACGGAAACATGCATATTTCTTTCCTATCTGCCCTTCTCTCAAGGACTAGAAGCTGCATGAGGAAAGACTCTACGTCTTGCTACAGACGGACACGTAATAGGCAGTAAATAAAAATCTGCTTAACATGTGAGAACCAACAAAGTACTGGTCACGTGCTTCAATGCCACTAGGCGGGAATCTGGCATAGTCCCAACTGGTTTTCTTTGCCACGGAATCTGTTTTTAGCACCTAGAACCTAGTATGATGGTAGAGGCTCGCAGGGAAGGACTCACCGTCTCGTGGGACTTGGGAACAGGTATGATGATGGCCAGCACACAGATGAGCTGGAAGATGGCCCCCAGGAACAGTCCGTACCGTAGCAGGTTCTCCAGGAAAGTGGGCTCAGGCACCTCAGGAGGTGAGAAGTCCAGGTCGGAGGCCATGGCCCGGGCCACCTGCTGCCTGTGGTCTCCTCTGACTCCACACTCTCCAGAGCCAACTTCTAAACACAAAGGTTAAGTGTCATGTTTCTACAACTGACTTTTAAATGGTTCCACTTGCCCAAACACACCCATACTTCCAAGGATATATAAAGCGATCACAGTGAGACGTTAACAGTACTTATCTAAGTGGAAGACGTATAAACAGTCATTGGACTATACTCTCAACTTTTCTGAATATTTGAAATTTCTCCAAATACAGAGTTGGGAAAATGAGTAAAGGCAAACACTTCGACAAAAATCTCTAATCAACATACACTTGAAGGCCTGCTACAGGTCAGATTTGGCTCATTTATTCACTTATTCATCCAGCTATTCATTCAGCAAATACCTGCTGAATACCGAGCACATAAGAAAGAGAAAAAGAGACCAAGCTCTGCTCTCCTGGGGCCTACATCTCAGGGCAGAGGCCAACAACATATCCAGACGTGCTGTGCCAGCTGGTGACAACGGTTCTGAACAAAACTGACAAAGGGCACTGTTTTACTTTGTGCAGGGTGACAGACAGGAGGGGCTCTCTGCAGAGATGGGGACTGACGGCAGAGATATGAAGTGTGAGAATGAGCCACTGGAACATCTGAGAGAGGCACATCAAGGCAGAGAGAAAAGCAAGTGTAGAGGCCCCGGGGCAGGGCAATGAGGTCAAAGTGGCCAGAGAAGCGCGCTCAAGAAGGCGAGAAGATCAGGGAGAAGTATGGGCTGGCCCACTAGGACCGTGACATTTCTGGATTGACTGAAGCCACCACGGGTTTAGGGCAGAGAAGTGACATTATCTGACTTACATTTTAAATGGGGGGGACAGGGAGTGCAGAGTAGACACAAGGAGGCCGGTAAGGAGGCCACTGCCAGTAAACCCAAAGAAGCAATGCTAGGGACATGAATGACAGGGGCAGTGGTGGCCAGTGGTGGCAGGTCCAGCTTCACCCAGCCTCTCCTTTCACCAGGGCTCCCACTCCTAGTACTCTGATTGAGCCCAAACAGCTGCCTAAAGTTCTCCAAAAGCACGGGCTCTTTTGAAATCCTGGGCCTCTGCCCAGGCTCACACTCTGCCAAGAATGTCCTTTTCCATTCTGACTGCTTGGTGAAGCCCCCACTCTACCTCCAAGGCTGAGCTCAAGCGTCACCTCCCCAGCACACCTTCCTTATTGCTGTCTCCCACCCTGGTATGACTGAACCGCCTCCCCTCTACCACGGCACCCACAAGTGACTTTCTTCTGCCCACCGCCACGAGAAAGGGGCAAACTGATTTTTGGAACCAGGCCCACCTGACTCCAAAGCCCTCTGTGTTTTCAGAGGTCTGTGCCACACTGCAGTTTCCTGCTAAATCTGAGCTGTCCAATATGGCAGCCATGAGCCACCTGTGGTTATCGAGAGTTGCAATACAGCTGGTCCGAACTGAGAGGGCTGTCCAGTTAAATACATACTCAAGTTAGGAAATGGCAGGAACATCAAAATGTAAAAGATCTCATTAAGGGTGTTTTTATATCGATTACATGTTGAAATGATATACTGGATTAAGCTGTTATTAATTTCACCTGATCTTTAAAAAAATAACAAAACTGGAGGATTTACTTTCTGATTTCAAAACTTACTAGGAAACCTACAGTAATCAAAACAGTGTGGTACTGGGATAAGGATATAGACTAATGGAATAGAGAGCTCAGAAATAAATCCTCACATATGTAGTGGACTGATTTTCAAACAAGAGTGCCCGCATCATTCAATGGGGAAGAACAGGTTTTCAGCACATGCTGCTGGGAAAACTGCACATCTACCTGCAAAATAATGCCGCTGGAATCTTATACCATATACAAAAGTGAACTCAAAAGTGAATCAAAGATCTAAACTTAAGAGCCCAACTATAAAACTCCTAGAAGACAACATCGGGGAAAATCTTCATGAGATTGGATTTGGCAATGATTTCTGAGATGTGACACCAAAAGCAAAGGCCACAAAATAAGAAATAAGTTGGACATCATCATGATGAATTTAAAAACTGGTACATCAAAAGACATTATCAAGAGGGAAAAAAAAACAAACTGGAAAACAGTGGTTGTTTCTCAAGAAGTTAAACATAGAATTACCATATGATCTGGCAACTGCACTCCTAAGTATGTACCCCAAATAACTAAAAGCAAAGGCTTGAACAGATACTTGTACTCCAGTGTTCACAGGAGCACTTACAACAGCCAAAAGATGGCAACAACCAAGAACCCATCAACAGATGAACAGATCAACAAAATGGGGTGCACACGTACAAAGAAATACTATTCAGCTATTAAAAGGAGTGAAATTCTGACACCTGCTACAACATGGATAGATCTCGAAGACATGATGCTAGAAATAAGCCAGACACAGAGGGGCAAACGTTGTATGCTACCACTTGTAAGCAGTACCTAGAATAGGCAAACTCTCAGAGCCAGAAACCAGAGGCTGGTGGGGAGGGGAACGGGGACTTAGTGTTCAATGGGGACAGAGTTTCCGTTGGGGATGCTGAAAGACTTCCGGAGCTAGAGAGTACTGATGGTTAGACAACACTGTGAATGCCACTGAACTATACACTTAAAGAATGGTTAAAATGAAAGGGGAAAAAAATGGTTACAATGGTAAATTTTATGTTATGTATATTTTACAATTTTAAAAATTTACCTTTTTCATTTTACTTCTGAAATGCAGCTACTAGAAAAGAGAAGATTACACACATGGCCTGCATTGTATTCCTATGGCATAGCCTTGGGCTAAAGAGAAAGTTCTAAGACCTTCCTCCACCGTAGAAGTTTCACTGCTTTGCACCGTCAGGGAAGTGACTAAAGGGTAACAAAACTGCCTTCCCGGTAAACAGAGTGGGACTTTTGCAAAGGGTACTGTGTCCCTTTTGACCTGGACACTTGGGAAGATTACAAGCCCGTGCCAACAGGGTGGCCACTTTCACACTACTTCAGCTTTCTCTGGGAGCCACCTTCAAAGCCTGCGGCCCCTTTTGGAAAAAAAAAAAAAAAGGCCTCAGAGCTGGCAGATCTTTACCCTCCCAGGAAGGATCTGACTTCTGGAAAGAACCCAACATCCTCTGAATCCAAGTATGGTGAATCAGGTGGGGCCTCGAGCTCAGGAATACCATTTTTGGTCAAATACAAGGTATGACGAGGCTCAGACCCAGGCAGATTGTTTGGGGTGGCTCATGAACTGGCCCCGAAGTGAATTCCAGGGCGGCTACAGGAACAGCTTCTCCAGAGGACACACGCTGTCCTGCCAGGGCACCAGCATGTGAACACAAAGGTAGAAGCAAGCGCTCTCATTTCTTCACTGGGGCGGCTCACAAAGAATACATCGTTATTTATTTTTTAATTTTTGCTAAAGATTTTATTCATTTATTTGAGAGAGAGAGAGCGTGAGCAGGGGAAGGAGCAGAGGGGGAGGGACAAGCAGACTCCATGCTGAGTGCTGAGCCAACACAGGGCTCGACTCACACCCCCGAGATCACTACCTGAGCCGAAATCAAGAATCAGAGGCTTAACCAACTGAGCCACCCGGGTGCCCCTAAATTATACATCTTTAAAAATGCCCTTGGGGAGGGTATGTGATTTGGTGAGTGCTGTGAAGTGTGTAAACCTGGTGATTCACAGACCTGTACCCCTGGGGATAAAAATATATGTTTATAAAAAATAAAAAATTAAAAAAAAAAATGCCCTTGGGGACACCTGGGTGGCTCAGTCCGTTAAGCGTCTGCCGTTGGCTCTGCTCATGATCCCAGAGTCCTGGGATGGAGTCCTACATCAGGCTCCTTGCTCAGCGGGGAGCCTGCTTCTCCCTCTGCCTGCTGTTCCCCCACTTGTGCTCTCTCTCTGACAAATAAATAAATAAATAAATAAAATCTTTTAAAAAAAAAAAAATGCCCTCAGTCCCAAGCTTTATGCTTAAGGCTGTGACAAGCCTACTAAATTTATCAGTACTTAGATTAACTAATATTACCAACAGCAACACTGTTATGAATGCTTGGAATACGACAAAAAGAAGGGGCCTGAGGGTAGGGGCAAAACGCCTGACTCTATCAGCCATAAGCTATACTTTGAGCGCATCTCTTGACCTCCTGGAGACTTGATGCTCTCATGAGCCAAACAATAACATTTATTCAAAGCTATAATGCATATAGGCTTTTTTTTTTTAATGGCAATAAGACCATATATAACAAGAGCCATAAAAGTGATTATATCCTTTGACTGAATAACTCACTTCCTAGAATTTACAGTAAGGAAACAATTCAAAGCAAGAAAAAAGGCTTCAGGTACAAAAAAGTTCACGGCAGGGCTATTCACGACACTGAAAAACAGGAAGCAACTAAAGTATCCAACAATAAAGAGGCAGTTAACCCAATTATGGCCCCTCATGGCATATTGCCCCTTCACTAAGATGGCAAATACAAACAACGCACGCACATCAGGTCAGCAGAAAGTCTGTGCAAAATAACATTCGCTGAAAAGAGGCAGCAATTATACGAGCACTGTGACTGCAAACACATATAAACTGATTTCATTGGCCAAAGAGCCAAACAGGCTATGAAGATGTGAATCGTCACCGTTCAAGCAAGGACTCCCATATTGGATGGCCCAGGTGTAACAGGATAGTTGTGAGAAGGTTCTGGAAAACACAAAATGCTCTGCACAGATTGTGTATGCCTTACAACTCTTACCTACTTTTCTCTGCACCCCTGAGCTTGACTTCCCAGCCCTCCTGCCAGTGTTTCTGGGTCTTCAGCTTCTGAGTACAGAAGTCACAGGAGTCCTAGTCATCCTTCAGATCTTAGGTGGGAGGCGGCTGCCCTCAAGACTCCCTGGGCCAGGCTGTCTCCCCTCATGCCTTGCCATGGCTGCAGCAGTTGAACAAGCGAATCGTTTGCCAGATGCGCACCACACCCCACAGTGAGCATCTCATTCACTTCACAACCACCTGGGGAGGCGGGTGTTGCTAATGAGGACGAGGACACGGAGGCTTGGAGAGGTTACCTGGCCTGCCCAGGGACCACGTGGCTGATGAGTGGTAAAGACAGGCTTCAAACTAGTGGGCTCCTCCAGAGCCTGAGCTCTTCCCCACTTGGTCTGTGGTTTTCAAATAGCAGGCTGTGACCCATCAGTGAGCCACTGAAACCACTTGGGGGCTGCAAGAGGCTCTTTTTTCCTTTTAACTTCATTAGCCAGCACTTGATTTAATTAAATAAATGACAATAGAAAATAGGACATTAGTGGGGCGCCTGGGTGGCTCAGTCAGTTGAGTTTCCGACTCTTGATTTCAGCTCAGGTTGTGAGCTCAGGGAAAAGAGATGGAGCCCCTCGATGGGCTCTGGGCTCCCTCTTTCTGCCCCTGCCCTCCCCTCCAACATTTGTTCATGCTGACTCTCTGCGTCTCTCTCTGTCTCTCTCTTAAAAAAGAGGGAAGGGAAGGGAAAAGGAAGGGAAGAAAAACATCACATTAGTAAGGGTCAGTATTGTATTCGGAAGCCTTTTTTCAGTTACATCCATTTACATCCAAATATATGTGTTCTGGGCCAAAATTCAAAACATATTCCCTATTATTTGAGAAATCAGGAGTCTGGAGTCTAATGTTTTTTACTTGCTTCAATACTAAGGTCCTGGACAGCAGAGCTCCTGGGCCCACCCTGAGTTTGTTCCAGGGCCTGACTCAAATATTTGGTGAATGATGAAGCCTACGCCTGTTTCCCACCTGCAAAGCAAGAGCAGATGCATCAACCAACTGCCTTGTTTAACAATGAGGGGTAGAAGTGGAGAAGCACAGGGCTTGCTTAGGCTTTCCCTGTGTGTCAGGGCAGAGCTGACTATCCCGATGTCTCTAGCCCTGCGGGGAGCCAGACTTGCTTTAAAAGCAGAGGTTTTTATACGTTGGGGAAACCTCATACCCTTACCAGAATTTAATAAAAAAAAAAAACACTTACTCATCTATTACCAAACATGACAAATAATTTCATAAGGTTACTAAGACCCTAGGCTCATCCCTGAAATGCCAGCCACTAGTGGTCCGAGACACTCATTCATCAGACAGAGTAACTGAGCACCAACTGTGTGTCAAGCATCCCTCTAACTGCCCCCCCAATCTTCATTCAAATGGAGGCACTCACACACACATATGCACGGAAGATAATATCTGAGCTGAGTATTATGAGGAACTATAAAGAGGGAGTGTGATTTTATGTGAGGAAGTGAGGGGAGGGCCTCTCTGAGAAGGTGACCCAGGGAGACAAAGTGAAAGCACAGGAACATCATTTAAGTATCAGCTGGAGTACCCCAGCTTGGAGGAGCAGCGGGGAGGCAGGAATGAGCCTTATGATCAAGAAGAACAAGAAGAGTGAGCCAGCTGGGTAAGGCCGGTAGGCCATTATAAGGCCTCTGGCTTCTCCCCTGAGTAAAAGGGAGCCAATGCAGGGCACTTATCAAAGAAGATGGCAGGATCTGACTCATTTTAAAACGGTCCCTTTGGGACACGTGGGTGGCTCAGTCGTTAAGGGTCTGCCTTAGGCTCAACTCATGATCCCAGGGTCTTCCAATCGAGTCCCACATCCAGCTTCTTGCTCAATGGGCACTCTTCTTCTCCCTGTCCCTGCTGCTCCCCGCTTGTGCTAGCTCGCTCACGCTCTCTCTAATAAATGAATAAAATCTTTAAAAAAATAAAACAGCCCCTCTGGCTGCCCCTGTGTTGAGAACAGACTGCAGGGGGCAAGACTGGGAACGCAGAGACCAGTCAGGAGGGTGCTGAAACAGGCAAAAAGACATGCCGGCACCAGGGTGGCAGCAGTGAGGATGATAAGTTCTGGGGTTATGGATATATTTTGCAGAGAAGGCCAATGGCATCACTGAGATGAAATCTGAAAGAAAGAAGTTAAAAATAGGGGAGCCTGAGTGGCTCAGTGGGTTAAAGCCTCTGCCTTCAGCTCAGGTCGTGGTCCCAGGGTCCTGAGATCAAGCCCCATATCAGGCTCTCGGCTCAGTGGGGAGCCTGCTTCCCCCTCTCTCTCTCTGCCTACTTGTGATCTCTGTCAAATAAATAAATAAATAAAATCTTAATAAAAAAAAAAGTTCAAAATAATCCCTGAAGTGCAACTACCTGTATGATACTGTAGTGGTGAATAACAAGACATTAAGGATTTGTCAAAACCCACAGAACTGGGCGCCTGGGTGGCTCAGTGGTTTAAGCCGCTGCCTTCGGCTCGGGTCACGATCTCAGGGTCCTGGGATCGAGTCTCATATCGGGCTCTCTGCTCAGCAGGGAGCCTGCTTCCCTCTCTCTCTCTCTGCCTGCCTCTCTCTCCATCTACTTGTCATCTCTCTCTGTCAAATAAATAAATAAATAAATAAATAAATAAAACCCACAGAACTTTACAGCACAAGAGTAAACTTTAATGTATGCAAATATTTTTTAAAAGATCATTTAGGAGGTCAGGGTATCCCAGGATACAGGGATCCCAGGTAACACAGAATGTGACATTCTTTTTTTTTTTTTTTTTAAACATATAATATATTATTAGCCCCAGGTGTACAGGTCAGAATGTGACATTCTGAATCTAAATATATTACAAATGTATTAAACAACTTCACTGAAAGGGCAGGGGGAATCAGGTACAGACCTCAGTAATTTTGGCAATGAGGGGAGTCTGTAGGACTAAAGGTAAAAGGAACTACCACGTGTATTCTCTAGTTGATAAAGTTACTTCCCACAGGCAGCAGAGGTCAACAATTCTGAAACTACTATATATGTATACTGAAACTGAACAACTGAGTAAATGGATGGTGGATGGTGGGAGCTAGATTAGTCACAGATGGAGTGGGAGGTTACAGATCAGCCAGAGGCAGCGAGAATGGTCCATGTGGAATGATGAGAGTTGCAAATATGAACTCATATTTAGCTTAATATAGATACAGGTGGCTACACAAAGAAATATTTATAGATACGCATATAAATACAGGTTAGTATACACACATCTGTAGCTTGTACTGAGGGTCTAGAAGCATGGGCATCCCAGTAGCAACGATTGCATCTAACAACCAAGTCTTGGCATTTATTCTCCAATAAAAGGAAGCAAGGCTGCTTGGAGAAGGTTTTTTTTTTTCTTCTTTTAAAGATTTTATTTATTTATTTGACGGACAGAGATCACAAGTAGACAGAGAAGCAGGCAGAGAGAGAGGGGGAAGCTCGCTCCCCGCCGAGCAGAGAGCCCGCCACAGGGCTCGATCCCAGAACCCCGGGATCATGACCTGAGCGGAAGGCAGAGGCTTTAACCTGCTGAGCCACCCAGGCGCCCCTGGAGAAATGTTTAACTCTAGGACTGAGGCACGAAACATACAAGATGAGCCTGGAACATAAAGTTAAAAAAAAAAAAAAAATGGGACACCTGGGTGGCTTAGTGGGTAAGTCGCTGCCTTCAGCTCAGGTCATGATCTCAGGGTGGCTCAGGTCATGTCAGGATCCTGGCATTGAGCCCCACGTCAGGCTCTCTGCTCAGCAGGGAGCCTGCTTCCCTCTCTCATGTTCTGTCTGTGCTCTCCCTCTCTTTCTCTCAAATAAATAAAATCTAAAAAAAAAAAAAAAAAAAAAACCACCACCACATTCTCTGGGGCATGCCAAAGGAACAGAGGAATGCCCAATGGCCAAAGCTGGCACATTTTGAGCAGTAATATATAGTATTACTGGATTATAACCAAAGTATAAAGATAAATATCTGAGCCATACTGATATAAATAACTGAATAGGTAAATAAATAAACAGGGGTGCGTTGACAAATCTCTCCATAATTTATGTAGATACTCTGCCTTTAAATGTGAAGCATGATTCCACACTCTTAAGTGTGGGCTGTAATGACTCTATTCCATGACTACAATATGGAAAAGGGGAGTAAGGGAAGTAATTTTACAGTGGAAAAACTTGACTACTTCAAGCTAGTGATCCAACAAGTTAACATCAAGTGACAACTTATATTGATAGTATGTACCCTGGATGCGATGTGATGAGAATGGACCTTACTCTGTGGTTTTCCTCCCCAAAACCCCTCTTACCTAATCAGGCGAAGAAAAAAAATTAGACAAATCTCAACTGAGGATCATTTTACAAAGTTATCTGATCAGTAATACTCAAAACTGTCAAGCTGCTCTAACAAGGAAAGTCTAGGAAACTCTCAGGGCCAAAGAGGAACCTAAGGAGACATAAGGACTAAAAGTAATACAGTATCCAGGATAGGATACTGGAACACAAAAATGACACTGGGGGAAACTGAACCAAATGCGAATAAATCATGGACTTTAGCTAACATTAACTTAGCAATATTGGTTCACTATGCTAAACACGCATTGTGCACCTAACTAGGCGCTTCGCATTCACCATCTCATTCAATCTCAGATTAAATGGCCTATGCACCCATTTTACAGAGGAGGAAACTGAGAACCGGGCAGGCAACCAGAGATGGCCCACGGCTACCCAGCACTATGAGACCCACTCTGGAGTCCCAACTCCAACCAGAATGACCTAACGCTCCGCGGGTGGAGGAAAGGCCAGGTCCGGGCAGGGTTCAGGCCCAAGCTCCAAACGAACGCACGAGGCGGCACCCGGCGAGGCCCTCCACGTCCAAGGGCCTCAAATTCCCTCTGCCAGTAACTTCCTGACAAGCGCCCCGGGAAGTTACTGTCGTCCGGTGCAGGGCGTCCCGGGGGCCAGCGGGCAGCGCCGCCGGAACGAGTCCGGCCGGCGCCGGAGCCCAACCCCCTCTCCGTTCCCACAGCCCGGACCACTCCGCTCCGCCCCGAAGCCCGAGCCCGGCCGCCGCGCCGCGGCACTCACCTCCCGCGCCGCCGGGCCGCTCCCCCGGAAGTGGTTCCCTGCCGCGGATCCCGGAAGTGACGCACTAAGCAGCCCGCGGGCTCCGCTCCTCCCGCGTTGCCAGGGTTCCGGCCTTTGTCCCAACTCTGTGGGTTTGAGCAGGAGGGGGAGCCCTGGAGAAGCGGGATACAGACCTCCCCGGATTCCTCAAGCCCTTTTGTCTCAACACATTTCAGCAGTGGTTCATAGACCTCTATAGGCGCTTTAATTCTATGCTAGACGCTGAGCTAGGAACTTACAAAGAGGGGAGAGGAACAAGAATTCTTAGCATTCAAACAAGAGCCCATTATTAGAATTCGTTTAAACCTTTCACGGGCTTGTGAGCTGGAGCCCCACGACAGGCATAGAACCTACTTCAAAAAAAAAAAAAATCACTGAGTGCATCCTCTATCCCCTGTGCTGGTTAGTGAAGAGACAACGAAATTGTGAAATAATAAATGTTACTGCTTTAAGCTCCTACTTTCGGGGTTATTTGTTATATAGCATATATAGGTAACTAATACACAGAAGATCAAAGAGGAGTTGAATGGTAGAGATCAAAAAAAGAATTGAGACCTAATCTTACCCTCAAAGAGCTCACTCTTAGAAGACACTAAAATAATTGTAATTGAGGCACACCTGGCTGGCCCAGTGGGTTCAGCGTTGGCCTTTGGCTCCCAGGGTGGTCCTGGGGTCCTGGGATAGGCCACTTTCTGCAAGGTCTTACGCTCCCTGCTCAGCAGGGAGTCAGCTTCTCGAGCAGGGAGCCAGCTTCTCCCGCTGCTCCTCCTCTTGCTGGTGATCTCCATCTCTCTCTCTCTCAAATGAATAAATGAATAAGATCTTAAATAAATAAATAAGGGGCACCTGGATGGTTCAGTCAGTTAGGCATCTGCCTTCTGCTGAGGTAGTGATCTTGAGGTCCTGGGATCAATCCTCCAACCACCTCCAGTCCTGCTTCCTGCTCTGTGGGGAGTCTACTTCTCCCTCTGCCCCTGCTCTCTCTAATAAAATCTTTTTTTAATTAATTAATTTAATAATTATAATTCAGACAACACCCACTAACTACATACTATGTGAGGTGGAATGGAGGATACAAGAATGTAATAATGTATTTATTCAACAGATATTTATGGAGTCTCTGCCCTAGATTTCCACCTACTATGGAACTGGGAGGACAATAGCAGGTAGGTGGGTCCCTATCCCCACTGTGCTTACAGAGTAACAGTTACTATCTGACACCTCCATTAATCAATCACACAGAGAAATGTATATGAATCAGAAGATGTGTTGGGAAGAAGGAGAAACCATGAGAGAATAAATAACATGGGAGATACAATCAAGACAGGGTGATCAGGCAAGGCCTCTCTGTAGAGGTAATATTTAAGCTAAGAAATAATGAGTAGGATTTTGCCAGGCAAAGAAAAGGAGGAAAGAGCACGGTAGGATGTGAAAAGGCTGTGGGAAAGGCGTGGAGCATAAGAAGCGGGGAGAAGCTGAAGCCTAAAGGGTACAGATATGTAGGACAAGAGTTGGTACTTACCCTTAAAGGGGCTCACTGTGGGGGCGCCTGGGTGGCTCAGTGGGTTAAACCTCTGCCTTTGGCTCAGGTCAGGATCTCAAGGTTCTGGGATTGAGCCCCATGCCAAAGGTTCGGTAGGGAGCCTGCTTCACCCTCTTTCTCTGCCTGCCTCTCTGCCTACTTGTGATCTCTCTCTCTCTCTCTCTGTCAAATAAATAAATAAGGTCTGTTTTTAAAAAGGGGGGGGGGACTCACTGTGGGTTATGGATGAGGAGGGTCATAGGAGACAGAGATATTTTATGTGTTGAACTGTGTCCCTCCCCCAAAAAGCTATGTTGGAGTCCCAAACCCCAGTACCTCAAAATATCATCATACATGGAGACCATATAGGGTATTTACAAAGGTAATCACATTAAAATGAAATGATTAAGACATGCACTAATCTGACCAGTGTCCTTATTTAAAGGGGAAATTTGCACACAGATCTACACCCAGGAAGCACACCAAGTGAAGATAGAGATCAGAATGATGCTTCTACAAGCCAAGGAATGACAAAGATTGCCAGCAAGCACTGGAAGCTTGGGGAACGTCATGAGACTGATTCTCCCTTGCAGCCCTCAGCTTTAAAGATTTTATTTATTTATTTATTTATTTGACAGAGATCACAAGTAGGCAGAGAGGCAGGCAGAGAGAGAGAGAAGAGGAAGCAGGCTCCCCACAGAGCCGAGAGCCCGATGTGGGGCTCGATCCCAGGACCCTGGGATCATGACCTGAGCTGAAGGCAGAGGCTTTAACCCACTGAGCCACCCAAGCACCCGCAGCCCTCAGCTTTGATTTCAGATTCCTAGCCACCCAAATTTGTGGTGTATTTTTCGGCAGCTCTAGCCAACTAATACAGATGTACAGGTGCTTTGAAACCTGTTACTCTGTATCCAAGGGTAAAAAATTTCCAGTGCAGCTGCTGCAGGCATAACTGCTTTCTCACTCTCTGGAAGCTCCTGGAAGGTACCAGTTGAGTCTTGCTCATCTTTGTGTCCTGCAGGGCTCCATTAGTACCACAGCAAGGGGAGGAGCTCTGTGCCATGCTTGCTCCTATCCATAATATCTATGCAAGGCACACTGCTTGCACCATGAAAGAAAACGTTGAAAACGATATGGTTTCTGCTCTGAAAAAAAAATTTCTAAACTGGATGAACACAGGACAGTGTAAACTGCTTCGTAATTATTATTTACAGCTGCCATTGATTGCGTATTCACTAAGTAACAAACCCTTGACATATATCAATATTCTCCTGCCAACCATTTTATAAGGCAGCTGTAATTACTCTCATTTACAAGTGAAGAAACCTAGGGCTGGAGAAGTTAGGCAACTTCCCAAAGCCTCACAGAGACTATGTGCATAACCAGTGGATAACTATGTGCATAAATATGTGCACTCTCAGCCAACCTGGGCAAGCCAGATGAGCTCCCCAGGAAGAGAGGAAGCATCCGAAGGGACTGAAGTATCTGAGAAGATTTCCTTAGGGAAGCAGTTCAATGTGCATCCCAGATAAGGGGCTGGGTTGAATATAGGAAAAGGAAAGTTGAGGTGCAAGACGTGCTTTTCTACCTCTAAGCCTTTGCTTTGTTGGTCTCTTTGCCTGGAATGCTCGCCTCTCCTGGCTTTGCACAAACCAGACTCATTTTCATCCCTCAGGGCTCAGCCCAAATACCATCTTTTCAGAAAGGGCTTCCCTGACCACCCTTTCAAGCTGGTTGTTTTTCCTAAAGATGGCTCCTGCGGGGCCCATACGATAGGCTTTTCTGCCCATGACCACTTTAACCAAGCACGTACTGTGGGAGAGACTGTGTCAGCCTCAGGCACGGCACTTACCTGGCCTGAAAGTCAGCCATGAAAGAAGGGTGACTAGTAGGAGAGGTGTCTCAGTGGCTCAGTTGGTTAAGCACCTGCCTTCAACTCAGGTCATGATCCCGGGATCCTGGGATCAAACCCCATAGCAGGCCCCCTGTTCAGCGGGGAGACTGCTTCTCCCTCTTCCTCCTTGTGCTTGCACTCTCTCTCTCTCTCAATAAATAAAATCTTTTAAAAGAAGGAGGACGAACAGGAGGGGGAAGAGGGGGAGAGGAAAGGGGAGAGGCGGGGAGGGGAAGGGAAGGGACAGAGGGAGAGGAATGGGGAGAGGAAAGAGGGAGAGAAGGGGAGGGGAGAACGGGAAGGAGGAGGAAGAGGAGGGAGAGGAGGAGTGGGGGAGGAAGAGGAGGAGGAGTTGGGGGGAGGAGGAGTAGGAAGACTAGCCCAAGATCAGTGAACTGTGAGAAGTGCAAGCCACGTGGGAGGAAGAGAATCAAGGAGCATCAGTCACCGGATGAGGGAGTGAAGAAGCCATCTGGGAGAGGTGGAGAGATGGGTAGATATAAGATAAAGCCATGATGGTAAAATGTTAAGTGTACAATCTAGGTGGTTAGTATAATGTTTGCCACACAATCCTTTTGACTTCGTGTATTTGAATTATTCACTACAAAGTTTTGGGCAAAAGAGAAACAGCCTTGGAAGTGGATTCTCCAACCCCGAACACTTCCACTCACATCGCATGGAGCAGAGAAGAAGCTCCCAGCCCAGCCTTTTCCAAATTCCTGGCCCCCAAAATCATGAGCTAAATAGATGAGTACTTTAAGCCACTAATTTTGGAGGTATAGATAACAGAAATTCTCTAAGGAGACGTCTCTTACTTTCTCGCACAGCTGCCTGCCCGTTTCTTGTATAGCATTACCACAGTCTGCTTATTCCTCATCAGTCTCTCCCCCAGTAGAGTGTAACTTCTGTTTCCTCTGCTCCTTCCTCCCAGCACCGCTGCCTGACCCATGGAGGTACATAAGTGAATGTTTGTTGAGTGACAACTAAGCCCACAAAAGGGGGCCCTTCTGAAAAGTAACGGGAGAGAATACAGAATTCATGGAGTTGGCGGTGGGGGTGGGGACTAACATTTGTCAGTTGGACTACCCATCTTCCATTTGTCAGAATCTCAGGAAACAGGAAAAGGGAGCCCCTTCTCCACTATGGCAGATGGAAGAGGTAAACACACCCTCACCTCTGTTCTTGCTGGAGCATAGATGCTGGATATACTCATGACCTGTCAGAATCCCCCACCCCAGACTGAAGCCAGAGCAGAAATTCCAGCTGTAAAGGTCAGTCAGAGACAGTGGCAAGAATAGAGTAGGGGTCCTTATTCAGAGCAGGTGGTTTTAGGGGGAGGGTGCTAGCCACCTGGCTTTGTTGAGGGGTGGGGGTCCCTGCCTGAGCGCAGTTCTGCAATGTCCCATCCTTTCCTTCTGCCTTTGGTTCAGCACAGGTGTGAAACCAAGGAGCTAAATAAATGAATCCTGAGTGTGGCAGAGCCTGATACATCCAGGACACAGGATCGAAACAAGGGTGGTCTTTCCTCCAGGTGATCTGAACATCTTCTGTGTTCCAGAAAGGTCAGGGACACATTTCTCTCAGAGGCGGCAGGGTCCAAACAGCAGTGGAGACTCATCGCATCCCGAACTCCTTCTCTGGGCCTCCAGGAGCATTATAGCTGGTAACCAACTTTGATTGACAAGACCTGATTGAACAAGACCTGTTCTTCTCTTGCTTTTTACAAGGTATGAACGAACTCAGGACAGGAGTCCACTCTCAGGTGTCTGAGTCCTATTCCTGTGTTCTAGGATCTCCCAGGAGCAGGTCTGCTGCAAGGAGGAGATGTTCACATTCCAATGCTGGGCTCATTAGAGAGGTCAGCAAAGAGAATTTTCATCAGAAGATGGATTACATGTCAACGTCAAGTTGCCCTTCCCAGGAAAACCCAAACACTCTCACCTGTTCTGGAGACCTAAGATCTTCCAAGTCTTGAAACCTGAAAAGCTATATTCAGCAGACATTCATTGAGGGCCATTTGTATGTCAGGGACAAGATCTTGGGCTCTGGTGGTGGAGAGACATAGAAACAAACGAATACAATAGGATATTTTGAGTTCTATACAAGAAGAATGACCCTACGAGAAGCATCAGACTCTGCCTTTGGCAATCACGGAAGGTGCCCAGGAGTAGGTGACATTCACTCTCCAGGAGGAGATTACAGCAGAAGCAAAAGTCCAAGCCAGGGCTCGTACGTGCAGTTCCCCCCAAGGAGTGAGTCCAGAACTTCATCTCTCTGAAATGCCTCAGTCATAGAAGCAGCACAAACTTCACAGGCATCTAGCATCTGGATGATATTAATTACCTCCGTGTTTATTAAGAGCCCCATTAAACTTGACTCTAACCAACAGCACAGTTGGCTCCCTGGGTTAAATCCACACTAAATATTCAATTACACACAGCATAGGCAGAATCGTATTTGGCAGGGATTAGTTCCCTTGTCCTGTGAAAGCACTTTTCCAGCTGAATAATAATGGTGTCTTTTAATTGTGTGATATCTTCCTCTTGAGAGACTTTAAGCCAGAACATCTCCTCAAAGGGAGACAGAAACTGGGTGTCATCATCTCCATTTTGTAGTTGGATGAACTCAGTAAAGAGGTCTGGCACTCGCCATAGAAGCTGGAATCCTACTTCTCTTTCAGGGCCCAGCTCAAATGCCCTCCTCTTTGAAGAGTTTTCAGTTCCCTCGTCACAATTTTCCTGCAGGACGTGGAATTGAAAGAAGCTGAGAGAAACAACAAAGCTCTCTCTCTGTACAGAGAGCCCTGTGATGGGTGGTTGGCCTGCATTCACTCACTCGATCGCCCCCAGCACCCCGCCCCCCCGACCCAGGGGGAATGTTTCCACGTCACAGTTGAGGAAACAGAGACATAAAGAAGTCAAGAGATGGGTCTTGGGCTGCACAGCTAAGAAGTATCAGGGTCAGGATTCAAAGCCAGGCCTCTGAGCCCATTGTCTTAACCACACACAATCCTGGCCCATTTGATCTTTCATTCAACAAGTATTTATTGAGCCCCTACTGTATACCCACGGCTTGCTGGGGATGCTAAGAGTATAATACTTGCTAGGGATGCAGGAAAATATCGTCCGTCCCTGTCTAGCAGGGAAGACAAATTAAAAATCCTTCCACAAACAATTATCTAATTACACATCGGTCATCAGGCAATGTTAGCAGAATGTAACTCAACTGGATAAGACAATTAGCAGGGTGAAAAAAGAAATCTGGTGCTTGGATGGCTCCTTCTTTTCTGTAATTCAGGGATTAGTCAACTCTTCTCTTTTTTTTTTAGATTCTGTAGCCCAGCAACACCTAAAGATGCCCACAATTGCTTTGGGAATATCCACAGATCACTTCCCTTTCCTAATCACAGCTTCTCCAGCTGTAAAATGGGAATGAAAAATAACAAACGACTGGAAGCAACCCAAATACCCATCAACAGGGGACGGTTTACATAAATGATGGTACATTTACACCATGGAATTCTCAACCATTAAGAAACATGAGACAACCCAGAAATGCTAGAGATGGATCGCTAAGACATCACTGAGTAAAAGAATAAGGCACAGGATGGTGGGTACAGAATGCTGCCAATTGTGTGCATAAAAAAAGGAGATAAAGGAACATGCTTATCTGTGCATGGGTTATCCCAGCAAAGATGCACAACAAACAGGTAATGGGCCACGCCCCCCTGCCCCTCCTGCTCCCCCCTTCACCTACCAGACAGGGGACCCGGACACCAGGGATCATGGGAAGATCTCCTGTTAATGCATGCCATTTTTACCTTTTGAATTTTGCACTCTGCATGTAACTTCTTGAAAGCTAAATTAATCGATTAAAAAAAATTAATACAACACTTTGATGGGCACACAAACACAGTCAAATAGCCCTGCTCACATTCGCCCACCTTGTGATGCTATTGTTGGTTTCAAAGCTGAGGTCAGATTTGGCAGCCCTGGTAAGATCTAAAACAATTAGGACATGTGTTGCTCCTATTGAGACCAGGTAGGAATAAGGGCCAAACAGAGAAGCAAAGAGGAAAATGAAGGAGGAAAAGAGGAGAGAAACAAAGAGGCCATGCACAAAGAGAATGACCCCGGCAGTGAGAAAATCACAATTACTCTAGTACCACCGAGACCACAAGGCAGTTGTGCTACCTGCTTCTTTCTAGCCAGCTGCCAGGTTGCCATGGCAATGTAATGGCCTGTGAAAAGCTTATTTATGATTCCGAAAACATAAAAAAAAAAACAAAACCCACACTCAGCAAGCTGCAGATAGGCAGCAAGGAGCAGCAAAGGTTCCTGTGTGAGAGGAGGCATCAGAGTGACCTTCCTATGGCTTGAGTTTCCCCCCATTGAAAACTGGTGGGGTTGGCCTAGAGCAGAGGGTTGTAAACAGGAGCGTGTATCTAGACAAGGGGAGGGCTAGTTAAAATACTGATTGCTGAGCCCATCCCCAGAGATCCTAATTCAGTAGATCTGGGGTGGGGCATTTCTAACAAGTTCCCAGGAGGTATGAATACTGTGGTTTGGGGACTGTACTTATACTTACAGAAGCACGGTCCTAAAAAACTCTGAAGACCTTTCCAGGGGTGCCTGTGAGGTTCAGTTGGTTAAGTGTCCACGTTTGTCTCCTGTCATGATCCCAGAATCCTGGGATCGAGTCCTGCGTCAGGCTCCCTGCTCAGTGGTCCGATCTTGGCTTGTGCTCTCTCTATATATATCTAAAAATTAAAATAAAATCTTAAAAAAAAAAAAAAAAGACCTCTCCAACTTGGATTCCAGGCGCTGTGGGCTCCAGCCCCCATTTGTCCTGAGCACATCCATTGTCTCCATCCGCCCCTCTGTTAACTTAGCAGCTACAATATCCCAAAGGATGGCCCAGCACAGGTTGCAAGGTAGCTCAAAGCACCTAGTGGGCCAACAGCTTACAGGGCAGTTTCCAAGGCAGAGGCCAACACCTCATACAAGCAATTGCATGGAAAGATTGGCTTGCATTCCAGCTGTCTTTGCCAGAACTCTCTCATGGGGCTAATTAACTGGGTGAGATAGCCGACAGGTGCCGCTGGGCCAGAGGAAAGGCGGCTGCCACTCAAGACAGGCTGAGCAAGGGCCAGGGCTGGTTGGAGAGGATTTGAAACTGACAGAAGCCAAATCTCCAGGCACTGTAATTTACCAGGTGGGATTCTGATTCCCCCCAGAAATGGAGACAAGAAAACAAATCCAAACACCCAACCCCATCCAACACCAAGAGCATGCTGAGTGAGAAAGCTCAGGGCTAGGGTAGAAGGCAGCATTGATGACAAGTCCTTCCCAATTCAGGATTTCTTATACATTCAACAAATATTTATAGAGCACCGACGACACGTCAGATGCTATGCTAGGTGATCCACACACGGGCAGTGAGCCAGAAGTAGCCCGTGACTTCATAGAGTCTACATTTAAGTGAAAAGAGACAGACATTACTCAAAGAATCATCTGATTTAATTGTGTGGTTCTGTAAGTGAATGATCGTGTTCTTAGGAAATAATCCTTAAATATTTAGGGGTAAAGGGCAAGACGTCTACAACTTTTTCTCAAGCACTTAAAAAAATAACAATCGTATATATATTAGCTATACATGTAGTTTGTATATATAACTTATATAATCTATCATACACACAGAGAAACAGAGAGAAATTAATAAAGCAAATATGACAAAATGTTAACAAGTGTTGGTTCTGGACCAAGAGTCTATGGGAGTTCCTGCAAATTTTCTAAAAGGATGAAATTATTTCTAGAAATTTTATTTCATTTTATTATTTTGTTAAAGATTTTATTTATTTATTTGACACAGAGAGAGGGAACACAAGTAGGGGCAGAGAGAGAGGGAGAAGCAGGCTTCCCGCGTAGGAGGGAGCCTGATATGGGGCTCTATGCCAGGACTCTGGGATCATGACCTGAGCCGAAGGCAAACACTTAACGACCGAGCCACCCAGATGCCCCTGGAAATTTTGAAAAGGATCAAAAAACTACTTGGAAATTGTAATAGTGGTGAGTGCTGTTTTGTTTTTTTAAGTACATAATGGTGGGGGCACCTGGGTGGGTCAGTCGATTGGGCACCTGCCTTCGGCTCTGGTCATGATCTCAGGGTGCTGGGATCCAGCCCCATATTGGGCTCCCTGCTCAGCGGCGAGTTGGCTTCTTCCTCTTCCCCTGTGATCTCTCTTGCTCTCATTCTCTCTCAAATAAAGGAGAGAGAGAAAAAAAAAAACTCTCAAAAATCTTTTTAAAAAAATAATAAAGTACATAATGGTGTAAGGACCTAAAAATGGCATGGTTTGTCTTAGACTGGGAGGTTAAGGAGAGCTTCATGAAAGCGGCAGGTTTGAGCTACAGTCTGAGCCGAAGTTGACCAGGAGAGAGAGCTGCCTTCCCAGCAGAGGACAGGGCTCCAGCAGAAACCTTGTCATGGGAAAGAGAGAGCACATGGGAGGAACTGAGAAAATGGGAAGCAGCCTCTGGAGCAAGGGCTGCCACACCGCAGCAGGGCTCGTGCCTATGGGGAGCTGGGGCTGGTGGCAGGGGACAGGCTTTCAGAAAAGGGGCTGCTCTTCTGGCCCAGAGAGGGATCCGAATTATTTCTTCCCTGCCCATTTTGGTTTATGTTCCTGTGTATCTTCCTGTGGCTTCCCTCCAACCTTGGTTCTTATGTCTCTGCTCGAATGCGGCTCCCCAGGTCAGGCCCACAATGCCGGTAGCGTGTGGCACCATGATAGGACAGCTTCTCACCACCACTTGCCTTTAGGGTCATCTCAACCCCCAATCCCTGGTTGCCATTCATCAATCAGCCCCTTTACCTGCCATAGAGAGAACAACGGGCTGTCCCTTAAAAAAATTATTTCTACCATTTGCTCCTTGGACCTCAGGCAGTGGGCTCCATCTGCCGATGGCTCTGTGCAGTTCCCACCTGCCCTCTACCCTCCGCTGGTGTCCAGAGAGCGCCCACAGAGCCACCTCTTGGATTTCCTTCCAAGTCAAGTGCGACCCTGGGTGCCCGGGAAGCATGGATCTTTGTAATAAATGCTCCATGTCTCCATGGGTTTGTTCAACTGAGTCATCCAAGCATGTTGTTGATACAGGGTAACATCACACCAGATCCCGAAGCCCAGGGCGTGAGGGACATTTCATTAGGTGTTCGTTGGGCCAGAGAATTTGGACCATGAAGGGAACGTTGAGATCTTGGGGTCTCACACCCTCGCGTTCATTGCAGAGCAGTTCAGAGAATGGCAGTAACTTGTCCAAGGTCACAGAGCAACTCTGTCGAGGAGCTGAACCCGGAATCCAGGTTTCCCGATGCTGAGCAGAAGGGCAGAGTCCAGTTAGTAAGGCAGTTAATAAACAATCTGCAGGACCTCCCAGGAGCCAGCGTTCTGAATGGCAGCAGAGCTGTCCTCTGCTTTGAAGTGAGCAGTCGGGAGAGCCTTGGTGGGAAGCGAGCCCCAGAAGTTGGTCTTGTTGCATTTTGCAACTACTCGTTGTGTTATTTCTAATCTGTTTGGTTTCACTTTAGACCCGGTTCCTATTTCACATTTATGACTAAAGGCTTTTGGGCGAGGAAAAGGGAAGTCAGAAAGAAGATTCTTTTCTTTTGTACTCAGCAAAACTTTCCAGACCGTTTTTTTCCCTCCCTTTATAACATTTCCTTTCCAGAGCCCTGACAAGCTTCTCAAATCTACATTTCCAATCCCCTGTTCCCCTTCTCCGTAATTATCTTGGGAAAATGTAAATTCCTTATCATGACTTTGTGACAATACCGGCTCAAGATAAGCAGGCCAGGCTTCTGTTCTGAGGTCCTGTCAAATTGCCCTCAGTAGGTTCACTTAATAGGAATTATTGTTAGATTTTTTTTTTTTTAAGTGTGATAATGGTATTGTGACTATGCTCAAGAAAGAGCCCTTATCTTTTCGAGATTACATACTTAAATATTTATGGGTGCAATGATAAGAGGACTAGGATTTGCTTCAAAATATGCTAGTGGGGAAAGATAAAGAAAAATTCGACTCCCTTAATATACTGTTTCCTACCACCTTTCTCTTGCAAGTTCTTTTTGCTGCGTCTTTCCCATCCTCCCACCCCCCAGTCTATGAATCCATTTATTTTGTCTCTGGGGATGTGCTTTGCTTCCTGGAGTCTCCCCAGAGAAGACAGCATGGAGGCTGAAGCCGAAGAGGACCAGGTACAGAGCACCTGGGTGGCTCAGTCAGTTAAGTGTCTGCCTTTGGCTCAGGTCATGATCCCACAATCCTGGGATTGAGTCCCACATCAGGCTCCTTGCTCTGCCCCTCTCCCCCACGTACGGTCTTTCTCTTTCTCTCTCTCAAAAATAAATAAAATTTAAAAAAAAAAAGAAAAAGAAAAAAGAGGTTCAAGTTCAAAGTCCTGAGGCTCCACCCTGATGAGCACAGTGACCAAAGACAAGACGTTTACGTGTCTTAGTCCTGGTTTTCCCATCTGCAAAACAGAAGTCGTGCATTGACAGCAAACAATGTTCTTTTCTAATTATCTTCTGGACCACTGTTTCTGATTCTGCTGCCACGTGCCCCACAGTGTGCTTCTCTCCAAGATCCCACCCAGAATCCACAGCTCTGGCTTCCTTCTCCTCACTGGCCCCTGGCCCAGCTCCCAGCTCCAGACTTGATTCAACCACCTGTTACATGCTTCCTTCTGGAAGCCCCTTGAGTCCGAAAAGCTCACTGCGTGCAGATCAGAGCTCATTGCTCCTCCCCACAACCTGCCCCTCCCACCAGAGTACCCAGTACCCAACCGCCCCCCAGGCCCCCAGCTAGAAACATCAGCTCGTTGTCAACATCTCCGCCTCCTTCACCTCCTTTGTTCTTTCTACCCCCCGCCCAGTGGTCCCATCTTCCAGACCCCTCTCCAATCCAGCCCCATGTGCTCCCCACCACCTCCTTGCTGGGTCTTGGCTCCGACCCTCAGAACCACAGGCCTGAATGGCTGTCAAAGCGTCCTAGCCAGGCTCCCTCCCTGTGGCCACTCTGCTTTCTAGTACCCCCACCGGGCTGCTGGCTCAAAAGCCTCCCATGGGGCTCTCCCCCCCACCGCCCCCGCCAGAAGAGAAAAGGCCCACATTCCGAAGCATGGTATTTGACACCCTGCACAGCTGGGCCTTCACGCATTGTTCCAGAATCATTTTCTATATTGCCTGCCAAAGAAGTTGCAGGCCTGGGTTTCTCAGACTGTGCTCTCTCACGCCTGCATCAGAATCATCCCAGGGTCCTGGTTAAACATGTAGAATCCATGGGGTACCTGGGTGGATTGGTCAGTTAAGTGTCCTACTCTTGATCTTGGCTCACAGTCGTGAATTCGAGTCCTGCGTTAGGCTCCACTCTAAGCGTGCGTAGAGCCTATTTACAAAAAAAAAAAAAAAAAAAAAAAAAAAGCAGAACCCTGAACCCTAGCCCCAGACCACTGAAAGTGGGGGTCCAGGTGCAATGCACGCAAAGCTCCAAGGACCTTCACTCTACCTACACCAGACAACTTGTCACTCACTGATCATGACCGTGCCTCCTGGCCTCTGCTCACACTGTAGTAAGCCTTCCTTCCCTTCTCCTCACAGCCCAGCTTAAATGTCATCTCCTTTGCCGCCTTTGCTCTGCCCTAGCAGAACAGATCCCCACTCATTCTGCTTCTTTAGCACGCGGCACACGCAGCACACACCTCTCCTACAGACCGTAGGTATCGCGCCCTATCTGGTTATCTGTTTGCCGGCCTTCCTTCCTAGATAGAATGAAATCTCCACCACAGTAAGTCCACAGAACACCTGGAGCCCCCAACACAGGGAACGGCCCACAGCAAACACTGGAGAAATAGTTATTGATTTGAATTGTATTTTACCATTTCTTGGCTCTTGGCTACCAAACGTAAAGCTTGGCACCCAGCGGGCATAATTACATTGCTGTCTGATGGATGAATTATCAAAGGATGGATGAAAGCCTGAATGAATGATGAAATATGCAAATAAATTAATGATGAATTTTCACCACTGATTAATATTCTGAAATGCTCGTGGCATGCCTGAGTCTATTTCTAACCTGAAGAAGGATATGGGAATTGGGTCAGATGTAAGCCTGGGACTTCTGGTTCCAAGCTCACTGGGGTCCACAGAGACCCTACTGATACTGCTCAAAGGGAAATCTGATACCTGTTTGGGGGAGCTGGCAGAGATCAGCCTTAAGATGCTAAGGCTGGGGGCGGAGTGAGTGAGGGGTGCAGGGTGGAGCAGGGGGTAAGCACTGCTCCAGGGCCCCGGCTCCCCCTTCTACTATCTGAATGAGATCTGAGAGTTACCCAATGGCTCCAACCCTGAAATGCCACCACTTTGTGCTCCTGACCCTTAAGGTTATTGAAGGAGATCGCGTATGTTATATGACTAGCACTTAGTTAAGCATCGAAGAGATATTACGGCTATAGTTTCAAGATCCAGGACAACTGGCTTCCTATAAGGGATCTGGTGGGGGTGAATGGAGATGACACAGGGGCTAGAGTGACAGGAGTTAGGCAGGAAGCCAGGTGTCAGCCATGGATTAGGGGTGGATTCTGGGGTTTAGAGGAGAGTTCCAGTTCCAAGGGTAGAGCTGGGTGTGGAGGCTGATCCGCATTCCACCTCCAAGGCCTCGGTGTTCAGGGACCAGATGACACGAGGTGGGGAAAGGTCAGGCGGACGTGGCCAGACTGGAAACTTCTACCCTGGAGAGAAATCAGTGGCTCTGCTTCTGGTCTTTGGACCTGACTCTGGAGCCGAGGTCTGCTGCCTCCAGGACTCATGGAGCTCCGACAGCTGCATTAGAACTGTGGAGGGGAAGTGATGCCACAGCCTGGCTCTGACACTGGGCACCCAGTTCAGATGGGAAACTGGAAACTGTGGAGTCCCAGACAGGCTGTGGGTTTTTCCTGTACACAGTCAAATAATGGGAACTTCCTCTGGCTGTGTCTGCAGGTCTTATTGTCAACTAAGCTCCTCCAACTCAGATTCCAAGGGAGAAGGGGCCTCCCACCAGAGAGACGCCCCCTCCTATGTTATTACTTGATGAGCCAGGCTGGAGGAAACCTCCATATGGTGGGTTTTCTCCCCTGGGCTTTCTCCTGGGGATCCTGGGGCCGGGGCTGAACTTGCGGAACACACAGCCTTCCTTAATTCGAAACACAGCTGAGAACCCAGGGCAGGATCCGGGCAGAAAAAGACAGTGGCTGAGGAGGGGGCCGCCTGACAGAAGTAATTGCCCGGGACCCCTCGGCGCTCCTGGATTTCACCGCAAACAAAACCCCACACTGGGGGACATCTGGCGTTTGTAGGGAAGCCTGACATTCCCAATGACTGGGGAACAGCGACACCTCCTGGCTGCCTGCGGTAACGGCCCTCCTCCCTGTTTAGAGAACCACGGGGCCTTCAGAGACCATCTTAGGAGCCTGACGCCTTTAAAAACCTGGAACAAAGAGGATTTGGCCTCTGATTCAGTCAGTCTGCGGTGGAGTCAAGTTTCTGCATTTCTAACAAGCTCCCTGGAGATACTGATACTGCTGGTCTAGGAACCGTACCTAGATTAGAAAGCTTTATGTATTTCAGTTATATCTCACTAAGGCTGGGAAAAGAAAGCTTTAGGGGGCTCAAAAATTCATCAGGTCTGGTTGCAGACATCCCAAGTGTCTCAGGAAAGGAGACACTTTCACATATAAAATCAGCTGACCACAGCGCAAGACCAGGAGGGAGGAATAGGGTATGGGAATGCTTCTTGGAAAGGTGGGATCCAACGAGGTCTTTTAAGGCTAGTCACAGGGCGCCTGGGTGGCTCAGTTAGGCGTCTGCCTTGGGCTCAGGTCATGAATCCGGGGTCCTGGGATGCTGCCCCCCTTGCATTGGGGTTGGGGGGGGTCCCTGCTCAGCTGGAGTCTTCTTCTCCCTCTCCTGCTGCCCCTCCCCCTGGCTCATGCTCTCTCAAATGAATAAATAAAATATTTAGAAAATAAAATAAAATAAGGATTGGTCAGATCTCCACCGGGGAGAGCTTGCCTCCTGTGCCACCTTGCCTGACACCCGCACTGCCTCTACCAACCCAGAAAACCAACCTGGTTAACATTCATAATTCCCTTGGGGCAGGCCCAAGGATTCCAAGCAAGGGGAAAGTTTAAAATACTTAAGGGAGTGACATTTCCAAGCAACCTAGAATTGCTTAATTGATTTGCTAAATGCAATCGACTCCCCTCTCCAAAAAAGCTCTCCTAATGACCTTCCCAAATACAGACTCTTCCAGAAAGAGATGAACTTCTGATGGTTATTGGATCACCAACCAATCACAGGCACTTCTCCTTGTGTAAGATATGAAGTGGGAGAAAGGACCCCATTAGCCCCATTTTACAGAAGAGGAAACTGAGGCTCAGGAACGTAAGGTGACTTTGCCTGAGGCCACTACCCTGGTTTCCTCACCCTGACATAGCACTCACGAACATTCATGGAACAGCTCCTGCTGCTGATTCCATAAAAACAGGCCTAGAAGGCACACTGGGTGGGGAGTGTCAAGGGAAGCCGGGAGTCTGGGGTCCAGGCCTCCCCTTCCCGGCACACTGGCCTTGGGCTGGGAATGCTGCCATCATCCAGGGAGGGCAATGAAAGCAGCTTTTACAAAGCAGGTTCTGAGGCCCTCAAACAGGCCCCCTTTGTCAATTTCCTCTGCCCTTCTCTCCCCCACAAACCCCCCACCATGACCCGTCCCCCACCCCACCCCCACCCCACAACCCAGGCCCACCGCCTTTTAGCATCGCCCTCTTTGAGTGGCTGGCTCCAACACACTGGAAATTGACCACACAAATGCACGGCTTGTCTCTCCAGGCGGAGCCTCTCCGCCCCAGCCTTTTGGGGCCTTTTAGAGCCTGCCTTTCTCTGGGGCTCTTTCTTTCCACAGCTCAAGTCCCCAGCCCCTAGCGCAGGCATGATCGCTAATTAACTCTGGGTTAAAACCGGTCCTGGGAAGAAAGCCGGTGGCGAGCAAGACGTTCCCACCGCCTCTCAGAGGATAAGGACGATGGTGGGGGGGAGCGGGCTAGGCTCTCAAGGGGTTTGAGAATATACTACAAATGAAGCCCATCATCCCAGAAGGCTCCCGGATCTCCTCACCACCACCTTACCCAGCTTTCCGAGCTCTGTTTATTCATAACTCCTGTAACAGCCGCCTCTTGCCACGTGTTTCCAGTACTTTTCAGACATGTTCTGATCCTCACGATAAGCTGCCCTTTCTGGGTGGACAGATAGTATCACCTCCATTGTACAGATGCGATAACCGAGGCCCGGAGAGATTAAACCCCTTGTCCAGAATCACAGTTTGCAAGTGGCAGAGCTGCGTTTCCAATCCAAATCCATTTGCCTCCCAAGTCATGCTTCTCTCTGGTCCTGTCTGATGCTCTCCTGGCTTCACTCTGACTTTTCCTTTCTCTCCGTTCTGGGAACATTTCATAGTGTGTCTGTCTCTGGATCTCCCCGCCTGAAGTAATTACTCAGCTTCTCACACACCTGCCCCCTACAGCTCTCTGAAGACAAGCATGTGCCATTGTCCTTGAGCGCCCAAGAAAATGTCCATCCCCCTCCCCTAAGGTTAGAAATAGGACCAGACCTTCGGAGATGAGCGAACACCCAGTGCAGCGAGTTCTGTGAGGGCCTAATTCAGTGCTTCAGGGGTGTTTGTGGGATAGAGAAAAGCTCCTTTCAGAAGCGCTTGAGGAGCTCTCCATGGCAGCTGGCAGGAATGTAAATGTCACGGCCACTTTGGGAAATAGTTTGGCGGTTTCTTTAAAAAGCTAACCATGCACTTGCCATGAGACCCAGCAATTCCACTCCTGGATAACCACCCAAGAGCAACAAAAAAAGCACACGTTCGTACAAAGTCTTGCACACGAGTGTTCACAGCGGCATCTTTTCATAATAGGCCCTGAAATAAACGGAAATCAGCCTAAATGTCCTTCATATGTAAACAAGCTATCAGACTTCCGTACAACGAAATGTCACTCTGCCGTAAAGTGGAAAGGGCCGTGAACACTTGGATCAACACGAACCAATCTCAAAAACATGAGGGTGAGTGGAAGAAGCCTGACACCAAAGACTACAATACTATATGACACCATAATTCAGTTGAACTTTGTAGCAAAGGAAAAACCTATAAAGGCATGAAGCAGAACTGTGGTTATCTGAGTCTGGGGTTGGAGTGGGAGTTAATAGCAAACGGGCTGAAGGGAACTTGTGGGGTGACACAGGTATTCTAAACAGGGTTGTGTAATAGTGGCATCATTTTATAAACTTACAAAAACTTGGGACGCCTGAGTGGCTTGGTTGGGTGAGCGTCTGCCTTCAGCTCAGGTCATGATTGCAGGATCCTGGGATCAAGTCCCGCATTGGGCTCCTTTCTCAGTGGGGAGCCTGCTTCTCCTTCTACCTGCCTGCTTTTCCCTTTGCTTGTGCTTGTGCTCTCTCTGATTAATTAATTAATTAAAAATTTTTTAAAAAACTGACAAAAACTCATTGAACCATAACGTCAAACTAGTGCCTCTCAAGGTGTGTGAATTATACTTCAATAAAACTGTTAAAAGTTTTTTTTAAAAAGAGTAGAAGAACTGGCAGGCCAAGGAAGGGCCTTAGGAGAATATTTGCCTGGTGCAGGGCACTAAATCTGGAAGCAAGAAAGCTCTGCTCATGTCCTGGCTCTCCCCCTGTCCAGTTAGGTGACCGTGGATAAGTGGGTCACCCCTCCGTGTCTCTGCTTTCTCGTTTTGTTCCAAGTACAATAATGACAATGGTAAGAGCTCGGTCTTGATGCTCACTCTAGAGCAGGTCCGTACCCGAAGCCCTGGCACATTTAATCCTCACCCAAAAGCCTTATCAGTTGAGCCCTATCATTCTCACGTTACAGATGAGAAATCTGAGAACAAGCCTGAAGCCTCAGCACAAAGCCTGGCCAGGGGCCAAGCTCCAGCTGAGGTTGAACATCGATCTCCATGGCTTCTCCAGCCTGTTCCCTGAGCCCGTCGTCTGCTCTCTGGCCTGGTGTCTACTCTAGCTGCTCACGTCGGTGCGGCCCCCACCTTTTGTTCCCTGAGATAGCTTTACTGTATTGGGGCTGGGGGGCTCCAAGATCTATGCCTTTTTTTTTTTTTTTTTTTTTTTGAGTTTGAAAGTTGCTCTCGGAGGCCTGGAGGGTAGAAGTAGCTTGCTGAGGGTCAGAGAGGTCGCGACTGACAGACCCAGGAGGGGCTGCGGGTGAAGCTTAGCGCTCCTTCCGTTCCTCCTCAACAGCCGCGGGGGACACGGGTGCCCCTGCCTCACACGCTTTGATGTCATTCTTGAGGATTCTTCAGCTCCAGGCTCACAGAAGTCTGGAAACACAGCAACCCTCCCAAGGTTTGCCAACTCTTTCCTCTCACTTCATACATTCGGAGGCAGTTACCCGTTCGCGGCCGTCTTGACACCTGACAGCAGCTACTCCCCCGGCTCGCTGCCTCAGCTGGCGTAAACCGAATAAGGCAAACAAACAGTGCTCCTCGCTAAGGAGCTATGCTAACGTGAAATAAAGTTGCACAGAATTATCTCAACTTTTTTTTTTTTTAGCATTTTATTTATTTATTTGACACAGAGAGAGAAAGATCACAAGTAGGCAGAGAGGAAGGCAGAGAGAGAAGCAGGCTCCCTGCTGAGCAGAGAGCCCGATGCGGGGCTCGATCCCAGGACCCTGAGATCATGACCTGAGCCGAAGGCAGAAGCTTAACCCACCGAGCCATCCAGGTACCCCCTATCTCAACTTTTTAAAAGGCACATTTAACTCAGAGAATAAGTGAACCCTTGGTGTTTCCCTGAGATGATTACTCCAATTACTAGAGAAACGGCATTTTACTTTCCGTTCACCTCAGAATAAGATCATAACTTCGTGCTCTGGCCATTCCCACCAGAATAAAGGGAAAGTTCCATACAAGTCTTCATTTGCAAAGGGAAAAAACCTCTTCACCCATTAGGGTTTGTCAGTGTGATGCTACGAACGGTCTTCTGGTTGACTCGTGGGTAATTGATTCTCTGACGCGGATGACGCTTAGGAAAATGAAGGTATAAATGGTGGGAGCGCCTCGCAGCTCCTGAGCAAACGCCGATCCCGGGGTCCAGGGAGCTGGAGCAGTGCCTCACAGCAGAGGGACACCTGCCACATCGGAGGTGAGAGAGGGTGACCCTGGGGGCTGGGGCTGGATGGGGCGAAAAGGTTGACCTTCTCACCAACTCAGAGAAACCGAGTCCAAGAGGGCCACCACCATCCTCTTTGCCTGTGAACTAGTAAATACACTCAGACCCCCAGTTAGGGGCTCTGGAACATGCTTTGGATGGTTGGCGCCACTTTGAGATTGTCTTGGATCGGTGGTGTCTCAACCTTGGGGAAGCGGCCGGCAGGCAGGCAGACGAGTTCCCAGTGTCCGTTGGTGGTGGACAAGGTTAAGGCTCCCCCGCACAGGTGTGCAGGCAGACGTCTGAGGCAAGACATGAGCTGGCTAGAGTCGCCCATCTACAACGGGGTTCTGCAGATCGGAAAGGAGCCAAGTGGCTATGCCAATCAATACTGCCCATCCTATTGCTCCGAACCCATTCAACATAATCGCCTGGAAATTGATAACGTTTTGCTTTTGCTCAATGGCAGCTGCGCTCCTTACTCAAGGTTTCAGATGCAATTATCTGCCCTTAAAGCGAGGGCTCCATTACCCCTCGCCTGTCTCTTGATACATGCTTGGAAGGTTCAATGTATTTGTGCCTTTCACCATAAGCCGCCTCAAACCCTTTCTGGAAGGAGGTGGGGGTGTCCCTCTTCTGAGTGACAGTGCAAGAGGCTTCCTCATTAAAAACTTAGATCTCCTTCCATTTGGAAAGCTGTCGCTGAAACATTTGATAAACTGGACCAGGAGGTCAGTGCTTCAACGTTTTTAAATTACAAAGCAGAATGTTTAGGAAAGGGAAAAAAGATTTTCTTCCTCGGGGTTCAGAAGTGGGCACTCGAGACTGTCATTAGCTGAAGCCTCATCTGCAGGACTCTTGTGGCATTCTTGGCACAGAGGCTGGCAAGAGGTGCCAGCAAATGTAGATCGAGTGCCCATTTATCCTGATTCCAGATGACCTCAAATAGATCTAACCACAGAATTCATTTGTAAACACAGCAGAAAGCTGATACTCATAGCGATAGATGATAAACCTTAAAATACCCTTGGAGCCATCGAGGAGTCTTTCGTGATTTTCTTGGATTTGTGCTCCACTTAATTCCCTGGAATTCTGTCTCTGGAGACGGCTCATGTAGAATACATCTGGCAGTAGTTGTTTTATTCTTGGTGATACAATCTCTACCCTTATGGAACCATAAGCGAGGTCATTCTTGTTGTGTCCCAACTCTGTCCAGAGCAACTTTGCAATGCTATGGATTGGGTTTTCCTAGCCCAGAGCTGGGGGTTACAGAATTTACTATGACTTGGCCCCCCAAAGTCTGCCCTCCTATCTGGTTATTTTCAACTCCCTGAAACCCCTGGATGCGCATAGGAAAGGTGCCGACCAAGCAGATGTTCTAGTTTGTCTCCCTTTTTTTCTTCCCTAGAGACCCCATGACAAAGAACAAAAGCTTTCCCTTTTTTTCAGAATGCTTCCCACATGCAGGTGATGAATTCTGCAGGGCCCATGAATAGGGAGCGCTGTGAATAGGTTATTGTATCTGGGAGGCTGCCTCGAGGGGCCGGAGGAAGGCTGCTGGCCTGGGAACTGTGAGGCCATTCTGAAGTGCCCACTCCAAAACTAATTTGAAGGAAGACCATGGAAAAAGACCCTTTCCCCGCTCTGGGCTCATTTCCTCAGCTGTAAAGAGGTCGAACATGAGGTTGGGCTGTGAGGACCAGGGGGGCACAGGGGCTGGGGGACCACAAGAAAAGGTGCTCGTGTAGGACTCATGTCAAGGGGCTCTCTTCACCTCCAGAGATCTCCGTGCTTAGGAAAGTTCATTGCTAGAGAGACAGCCTGGACCGGGCAAGGAGAAGGGAGGGCTAGATGAGATATGGTGTGAGACGGAGGACAGAAGACTGAGATCCTCCGTCTGGGGAGCAAAGGGTTTTTTCTGTGGAGGAAGGAGCAGAAGCTGCGGTGGCCCAGCAGGTAGATGTGGGCAAGGGGTAGAGGGCAGATGTCACGTTCTCATGCTTTCTGTAGCCCCAGTCCTTATGAGGAAGGTAGAAGCTCAACACACCTTTGCAGGACAAGGGGCTTTGCACTTGACATGGTAAGAAAAACTTCCCAACAAGAAGAGCTGGCAGGCATCAAGAGAAATGAAATCTTGCCATTTGCAATGATGTGGATGGAACTAGAGGGTATTATCCTAAGCGAAAGAAATCAGAGAAAGACAATTATCATGTGATCTCTCTGTATATGTGCTGCTGAAGCGAGCACTCATGTGATCTCTCTGATATGAAGAATTTAAGAGGCAGGGTGTGGTGTTGTGGGGGGTAGAGGGGGTCAATGAGACAAGATGGGATCTGGAAGGAGACAAACCATAAGAGACTCTTAATCTCACGAAATAAACTGAGGGTTGCTGGGGGTAGGGGTTAAGGATAGGGTGGCTGTGTTTGGACATTGGGGAGGGTATGTGCTATGGTGAGTGCTGTGAAATGTGTAAGTCTGACAATTCACAGACTTGTACCCCTGGGGCTAATAATACAGTATATGTTATTTAAAAAAAAAAAAAGAGAGCTGGCTGAGAATAGTACATCCTGGTTGAGAGGTAGTGAGCTCCCTGTCACTCACTGGCGGACGGCATATGAGCAGGAACTGGAGGATTGCTGGTGGCGGGAGGGAATGGTGAGGGTGCACACCAAGGAGGGGCTGCTCCCTCCAGTTCTGGAGGTGCAGGGTCTCAGGCTGTACTGAGCCATCTCTACAGATGGTTCCCTGCGTTTCACAGTGTGCCTGGTTTAGCCAAGACCTTGGTGTCTGTTACAAGGGACGTGATGCCCTAAGAGGGCAGGTAAGCCCAGAAAAGGAAAGGTGATCCTGCCAGAGCTGGCCCTGCCTGCTGGAAATCACTCTTCAACAGGCCAGGAGAGAAAATGAAAGTCATGGGGTGATGTTGGGAAAGGAGAGGTCCCTGCCCCTCTCTGCACTGGCTGGGCCCCCGCATGGGCCTGTAGCCCCATGGAGTAGATATCCTGCTGAGGAGGGGGCGTAGGAAGTGCGGAGACCCAATTCCTAGGTAGCTGAGTCACCCCAGCTTCGCTGTGGGCAGGTCTGAGTTGCCAGGTGAGGCTCGGCACCCCACTGAGGCGGGCTCCCCCCACCCCCGCCCCTGGCCTGTTCTCCCCCTGACTGCAGAGCACGATGTCAGCAGGCCCCAATTAAGGGTAATTACATGATCTATTAGATGATTCTGTCGCACTGGCTCCCCAGGCTCCCTGGTCTCTTCTAAGGCTAAAACCCTTTGGAGGAATGGAAATGTCTGGAGTGAGATGTATAGCTTTCTCTTCCCTCTGACTTCACACAGAACAGAACAGGACGGGAGCCCTGCACCCTGAGTGGGTCTGATATGAGGTCACAGCAGCAAGTGTTTTGGAGAATTCCTTATGTTCCAGGCTTCTCTCATCTCATCGAACCCTGACAAGGACCATATGCAGTCAGTATAACAGACTCCATTTTATGGGTAGGGAAACTGAGGCCCAGAGAGGAGAAGCCACTTTTCCTGGTCCACACAGCTAGCGATGGTAGAACCCAGCTATGAACTGAGAGATCTGTGGAACTCAGAGCCTGAGCTGCTGTCGGTGCCACAGTGGATGTGGCTGACTTACACGACCAGGGAAAGGTTCCCCTATCCCTTGCTGAGGCCTGAATTCCACCAACAATGCCTTACATTGGGGAGGATATTGGGGCAATTTCCCCAATATCATGAATTTTCCATCCAACACTGTGGAATCAGGAGGGTAGCTTATCATGCCCATTTTACAGATGCAGAAAATGAGATCGGAGCTCATGACTGGCAAAAGCAGGACTTGAACCCAGGTCTGTCTGATTTCCAGAGTCTGGGTCCTTTTTCCTATCTCACAGCTTCCAAAGGACAAGGACTAAGGTTTGCATAGAGCCAAGCTCAGGGCTGGGCCCTGCCAGCGAAGGGCATCCCCGTGGCTATGGCTACACTTGACCTTCTCCTTCTGTCATTGTCCAGGGGCCACCACAGGGGTGAAGGATGCTGCTCTGGGTGTTCTTCCTGGTGATCCTCACTCTCAGCAGTGACTCCCACTCTTCCCCAACGTCCCTGCCCCTCAGGTAAGCCATCCTGCCCCCAGGGCCCATGTCCCAATGTCCCCAAACTATTCCTGCAACCTAGTGGGGGATGTCTTAGGGGGTGCAGAACAGAGCCCTAAGCTGGCCTCCAGCCAACTCCTCAGCAGCCCCCCCACTGCCTGTCTCAAGGGTCTGCCCCTGAGTTCCAGAGAAGCCTCCCAGTCTGGGTCCTACCCTCTCTGGGGATGACAGGGCAACGAGCAGAAGGACCTTACAGGAACAGGATGAGTACAGCTCCCGGTTTCCTCACCTGACCCTGCCACCCCACCCTCTGACCTCCGACTCTGTCCATATAGAGTCCCTCGGAATGCAGACGCCATCTTCACGAACAACTACCGGAAGCTGCTGAGCCAGCTGTCAGCCCGCAAGCTACTGCTCGACATCATGAGCCGCCAGCAGGGGTAAGCAGACGGCCTGGGGATTTTTCCCTATGTCTCGATGCATTAGAGGGTGGAGGGACATTTGGTCCCTCCCTTTGCACAGCATCTATCACTTCCAGATTTGCCTTAGCAGCAGGGCCATAATGTGAAGCCCTAGCTTCCCTCTACCCACAAAATGATCGCTGAACACCAACTGTGCTTCTCCCCATGCAAGTCTCCCATAGTAATACTGACGGTGGTTAACCATTTGACATGATTCTGTGGTGGAAACCAAGGCTCTGCCCTGGGACATTTCCCTGCCCTCAGGACAGAGCTGGACTCACAAGAATCAGCCGTTCTCCTAGTTTCCTACCTGTAACAACCTTATGAAGTAGGTGCTGTTGACTCCCATCTCACAGCGCAGTTAAATAGCGTCCAAAGGACACACACCAAATAGTGTCGGATCGAAAGAGCCTGACATCACAGCCTGTACCTTTTGTTATTTTGGAAAATTTCCACACTTACAGAAAGGTCTCAGGAGTAATATAATGGACTTCCACATCCCCTCCCCCGCCTTCAACAATTACTACTATTTTATCCTATTTGCCAATACACCCCACAAACACAGGTGCACGTTGTTTCACTGAACCGTGTGAGAGTAAACCACAGTCATCACAACCCTTTACCCTTAAATACTCCTGCATGGTGCCTGCTAACAGCTAACAAAAGAAACTTCTCGGACATAATCACAGCATAATTAGCACTTAGTGTACATATATGCATTTCACCAGTTTTCCCCCAAATGTCCTTTGTAGCGATTTTTAAGTTTCCTGATCTGGGATCCAATCCAGGATCGTGGGTTGCACGGAATGGTCCTTTCTCTTTAGTTTCTTTTACTCTGGACAGTTCTGGAGTCTCTCATGACATTGACATTTTGTGTTAGTAAAGGCCAACTATTCTTTATAGAACGTCCCTCGTGTTGGATTTGCCTGATGTTGCGTCGTGGTTAGATTCCGGATACACGTTCACAGCAGTGATGTTGGGTCCTTCTTGGTTCACCGTATCAGGAGGCAGGTGGTGTCCATCTGCCCCATTACTGGTGATGGTAACTTTAGTTGCTTGGTTAACGAGATGTCCGCCAGCTTTCTCCTCCGTCCAGTTAATACTTCCCCCTCATAATTATTAAGAAATCTGTGGGGAGATACTTTGCAAATACCCGTACTTCTTCACTACTAAGTGCCTTCCTCAATGTTGCTGAGTCTGATTCAGTTTGGTGGAAGAGTCCACACCAGATTTTGGAAGAGGCATAGGGACCCACCTGTTTTGTTTACTTCGCCCTGGCCTTTCCCAGGCTTCTCTACATCCCACCCAAAGAGCAACCTCAACTGTTGCTCTTTTTCTAATCTACTAGAGAGGAAAACTGGGAGCAAGGAGCAAAGGCACGGCTCGGTCGTCAGGTGGACAGTATGTGGGCAGGCGCAAAGCAGACGCCCCTGGAGAGCACCCTGGCGGCCATGTTGCAGAAGCAGAGGTAGGAGTATGGGTGTGCGCATGCGTATGTGCGGTCCCGGACCTCAGAGGCTTCCTTCCCCGTGGGCTGCCGGGAAAAGGGAAGCATCTCCACCTCTCCAAAGGCCTGGGGCTCTGCCAAGCAAACTGGGAACTAGGTCCCTCCTTACACACATCAAGAACTGGAGGAAGGGGAGAAAATGCATGCCAGAGACTGGATCTTAGCTACTGTTGTTTCTCCAGCGTGAAGCAAGAGGCCAGGCTCAGAGTCTATGTACGAAAATTGTTACATACTCAGTAGTGCCAGGATGGGACCAGGGACCTGAATTTTTTTTTTTTTTTTTTTTTTTGTCAGAGAGAGCGAGAGGGACCCGAATTTTAACCAGGGTCCCAGGTAGTTCTGATGTGGGCGATCTGAGAGGCACACCCTGGAACCCTTGGCAAGTTCCCCAAACTATAAAGCCAAGGAAATGCCAGCCCCTCCCAACACCCTCAGGCAGACTAGCATGGGCAGCACTCATGAGAAGGAAAGATGTGGACGACAGATGACAGTCGTTCCTCCTGTCACTGACCTTCATGGTTCCACTGGGTGTAAGGGAAGATCAGGAGTGAGAGCTCTCGTCTTACAGAGGAGGGAAACTGAAGCAAAGCAGCTGGTCCCCAGTGTTTGTTTCCCTTCTTCACAGGGAGCTCCACTTCACAAAGTTTCTCAGGGATGACATGACTGTTTGTGGAGAAACTCTGCTGTATTTTGGGGGCTGGTTTGAAACTGTGAGCACAAACGTGTCCCAGCATGGCTCTGCCAGTCACTTCTGCACCAACCTATTAAGCAAATCCTGTTCCCAGCAGAGCTCTCCATGTGCTTCCTCACCTTCTTCTCAACCTAGTTAGACACCAAGAGCCCAGAGATCTCACCAACTATAGCCCTGTGGAGACACAAGCAGCAGGCAGATGGGCGGGCTGCAGGAGGGGCGAGAACCAGCCCGCGAGGCACACAGCAAGACAGCTTCCTTCTTTCCCGTTTGGTGGAGGGAAGAGGAGCTCCAATCACCTCTAAGGTCCCTAAGACTAGAATTCTAAGAATAGTGCCTCCCCCCAGCCACTCAGGCTAAGATTGGGTCATCATTCCCGGGCCTTATGGCTCCTGTCAGGCTCCAGTGGGTAGGGTGGAGTGTCCCCAGGGAGGGCCAAGTCCCAAGAAAACAGGCTTTGTTCCTGCAGGTTAAAAGCCAGAGACTTCCCAGAGCCGCAGAGCAGGAGGGAAAGGGTCCGTAGACTGCTCCAACCATTGTTTCCCCTCCAGCTCGAGGGCTGCAAATCCCAGCATCTCTGGGAGGCGGGGAGGGGGGCTAAGGAAACAACAGAAGAATGAATTCTCATACCTCTATCGTCAGAGGAGAATGATTTGCAAGATGGCCCATTTGTACACCCACCACATGTTATGTACACCTCATGGCCCTGTAAGGAAATTGAGCTTCAGAAGTACCCGTTCTCCCGTCCCTGGAAAAGTCATCCGATGGCTACTGTGTGCCAAGCTCTGGACTGAGGGTACAGCAGTGCCTAGGTCAACAGGGGTCCCTGCTCTCATAGAATTTACTTCCATACTGCCTCACTGAGGCAGACAGAAATTATGCAAGCACCTGAACGGTGGATTATGTGATCTGTGATAAATGGTAAGAGATGTAAGGGGTGTGGTTGAACATATGTTCGGGAAGGAATGACCTAACCCGATTCTGTCTGGGGATAAGAGGTGGCTCCTTCAAGGGGAAGTAATTGATCCAGGATGTCAGTAGGAGTCAGTTGGCAGAGATGGGGCTAGGACTGGGTTCACTCTGCTGGAACGCATGAGATCCTTCCCTTCTTCCCACATTGCCTCTTCTGGAACCCAGAGCGCTTGTCCTGATCCTGGTGTGCCTATCACCCTAGTTCCACGTGTCTTGGCCAAAGGCACCCTAGCTTTGGTCTCCTCAATTGAGTTTTATCTTTCTTTCTGCAACAGGAATTCCTGAGGATGAAGATACCACCTGTGTTTCCTGCTACCAGCAGCCAAAAGACAATCATATCCAATGAACCCTATTGAATTTCTGACCCATTTTTTCCCTCATAAATACAATAAAATTCCCCCATACTGGTCTGCATCTCAATTTCCTTCTCTCTCCAGGCTATTTTTTTTTTTTTAAATGTGTTTTACATAGTTACATTTCCCAAAGAAGTATGACAAGGTTTACTACAAAAATAGCCAACATTAATCAAATAAGGACTCGGAATGCCAGCCCAGCAGCTTGGTGCATAGAATTTCATATGCTCCTCACACAGCCTACTGGGAGGTATCAGTGTACTCATTTCACAGACAAAGCACTCGAAGGCACAGGAAAGGTAACTGAGCTGCCAAGGTCACTGCTGACAAGTGAGAGAACTGAGATTCAAACCCCGGTAGGCCAGCTCAGACCCAGGCTCTCCACCATATCTGTCCACTCTGGGCCAAAGTCATCCTTCATCCACTAGCATTTATTCATTCAACAAATATTTATAGAGTACCCACTAGGTGCCAGGCCCTGTTCTAGGGACTAGGAATACAACTGTGAGCAAAGAGGCAAAGTCCCTGATCTCAGAGACCTTATATTCTAATGAGGGGGAAGAATAATAAAAACAAGTAAATACAGAATATATTAGATGGTGGCAGTTGCCAAGGAGAAAGATTTAAGGGACTGGAGAGTACAGGAGGACATTTTTGTAGCTATCACCCATACATGCCTCAGTGAGAGGGTGACATTCGAGCAAAGGCCTGAAGGAAGAGAGAGAGTTGGCTATGTATCTGGGCCAAAACCATTCCAAGCAGAGTGAAAACCCAACACGAAGGTCCTGAGGCAAGAATCCAGAAGGAGCAAGAACAAGGCGGCCAGCGTGGCTAGCTAGAACATCGTGAGGGTATGAGCAGAAGGAGGCTGAGGGGGACTGGGAGGCCAGCTCTCGGGGAGCCTCACAGGCCATGGTGAGGACTTGGGATCTCACTCTAGGCAGGACAGGAGTCATCATCACAGGGTTTAAATGGAAGAATGACATGATCTGATTTGCATTTTAAGTCGCTCTGAGAAAAGGCCAAGTTCTGCATACTTTCTTAGAGGAGAACTAATTTGCTGATGGATAAAGTGGAGATTAGAGTGAAATCAAGAATGATTCTGAAGTTTTTGGCCTGAGCAACTAGAAGGATGGAGTAGCCATTTAGGAGCTTTGAGGAAGGAGAATTAGGAGTTGAGGACAGAATCAGGAGTTTGGGTGGGGGCGCCTGGGTGGCTCACTTACTTAGAATCTGCCTTCAGCTCAGGTCATGATCCTAGGGTCTTGGGATCGAGTCCCACGTAGGGTTCCCTGCTCAGAGGAGAACTTGCTTCTCCCTCTACCTCTGAAGCTCCCCCTGCTTGTGCTCTTTCTCTCTCTCAAATAAATAAAACCTATGGGGAAAAAAAAGAGGAGTTTGTGTTTGGAACAGTTGAGCAGTTGAGTCTGAGATGCCTCTTAACGGTCCAAGTGAAGAAGCTATGGGGCCACCGGCGTATGTAAGTCTGGAGTTGGAGGGAGACCCAGGCAGCCAGTTGGGTCTTGAAAGTCGGGGGGGTGGGTAGGCGAGATCACCAAAGACTAACAGAAAGTATAGAAAAGAGGTCCAAGGACTTACCCCAGGGAACCCCTACATTTAAAGTTTCACAGAAAGATGAGGAGCCAGTGAAGGAGACTAAGAAGGAGCAGGCAGGGAGATAAGTACAAAAGAAAGGAATTCCAGAAGTCCACCAAAGACAAGGTTTCAAGAACAGAGTGACCCTGGATGCCTGGGTGGCTCAGTGGGGTAAGCCTCTGCTCAGGTCATGATCTCAGGGTCCTGGGATCGAGCCCCTGCATTGGCCTCTGCTCAGCAGGGAGCCTGCTTCCCTTGCCTCTCTTCCTACTTGTGATCTCTCTCTCTCTGCCAAATAAATAAATAAAATCTAAAAAAAAAAAAAAAAAGTCAAATGCTTAACCGACTGAGCCACCCAGGCACCCCTGGTTTTAAAAAATTTAAAATCAGGGGCACCTGGGTGGCTCAGTGGGTTAAGTAGCTGCCTTCGGCTCAGGTCATGATCTCAGTTTCCTGGGATGGAGTCCCGCATCGGGCTCTCTGCTCAGCAGGGAGCCTGCTTCCCTCTATCTCTCTCTCAGCCTGCCTCTCCATCTACTTGTGATCTCGCTCTGTCAAATAAATAAATAAAATCTTAAAAAAAAAAATTTAAAATCACCTGTGCAGCTTGCATTCTATCTCTAGGAGATAGTGCCAGTAGAGAGAATTCTCTTGTTGCAGTTTTGCTGTTAACGGGAGGCAGAGAAAAGAAGCCCCTGACCACAGGTGCCTATGTCAATGATTAGCTTTCTCTCTTTTTTTTTTTTTTTAAGATTTTATTTATTTATTTGACAGGCAGAGACCACAAGTAGGCAGAGAGGCAGGCAGAGAGAGAGGAGGAAGCAGGCTCCCTGCTGAGCAGAGAGCCCAATGCGGGGCTCGATCCCAGGACCCTGGGATCATGACCTGAGCCGAAGACAGAGGCTTTAACCCACTGAGCCACCCAGGCGCCCCAATGATTAGCTTTTTCTATCCCCGGACCATTTCACCTGGGCCAGATACCTCCACATGTGACCTACCCTATACATGCCTCTCAGGATCCATGGACTTTCAGGGGGTAGGGTGGACGATCAAATTGTTCTCTGTTTTGCTTTGAGTAATGGTTACACCAGTGTCATTATATACAAACATTCAATGAGCTGTACATTTAAGATTTGTGCATTTTGCTCTAACTGAATTAAAAACAACTAGGAAAAGTCAGGATGAGACGTCTGTTTTGATTAAAAGTGCAGGAAGAATCGCAGCAATCTCGAGTTGCAGAAGACCCCCAAGACAGCGATCCCAGTCTCCAGGGACATACAGCGCTGACCTTGGGTCTGGAGGGCAGGTCTCCTGTCTCCTTGCACTAGAGCTGTAAAGCCAGCTTGATTCTTCACAGGGTTTAGACCACCTGCTCTCTCTGGGAGCCCCCAGGGTACCCTCCAGAAAGAATGTCAAGCGTGGGAAAGGCTCTGCAGGGGGCCACTGTGGTGGCTCTGCCAAGGAGGCCATACCAACAGTGAGGGACAAAAGCCCCCTCCAGAGGTGAAGGTTGGCCACTCAGGGCTGGCAGTGCACTTCAGCTGAGAGAGGCCGGCCGGTGGAGAACCTGCTGGATGCTGGACTGGCCATGGCCAGCCCCGAGGCCCCTTCCCTCCCCCCGACCCATCTGCTCATCTCTTTCCTCCACCCTGACAAAAGCAAAAATGGAGGTCTCTCTCAACGTCTAATTAGTTTTTCAGATGAAATAATGACCCCTGGAACCCACTGCTCCTTGTGCTTTTCGAAGGGAATGCAATTATAAAGGGAAAAAACCATGGTGGCGACAATCCCTGCGCTTTAACACTAATGGCATCGTGAAAGACTTCACCCATCCCTACAAAGGGGCTGGGAGCTTCTTGTTCCCATGGGGGTCCTGGGTTTTTTTTTCCCCTAAAGAAATGCTCTAATCAATGGGGGACTTGTCACTTTTAACGATAATCCCTTTTGTATTAACTTCAAGTTCACAAAGAGGCTTCCCGCCCATTGCTCCATTTGCTCCCTCCCACAGCCCTCTGGAGAAAGGCGGTGCAGGGCTGGACTTGCTGGCCTCAGGGAGGTTTGGGAGGTCAGGCACCCTGCTGGGTCCCACCAACCGGCACGGTGGTGTGGGGGTGGGGGGGTTGGGGGGGTTGGGGGGGTTGGGTGCAGCTGGGAACTGACTCCTGATTCCAAGACAGGGCTCTGGTGTGGTTTTAAGACTTCAAGTGCCTCAGTAAATTCAAGCTGGGGAATCGAGTGAATTCAACAATCAAACGCACGCCGTGGACATAGTACAGACTGCTCACTGTGCTCCTCCCAACACACAGGAAGGAACAGTGAGGACCGTATCTACGCTGATCCAACACTGAGTCAAGGAGAAGGGCTGGGCACTTTGGTTGTTTGGGGCATGACCTCCTTTAATCCTTACAAAGCCCTTAGAGGTATTATCCCCATTTTGACTGATGGGAAACTTTACCCTGAGGGGTAAGGAGGGAAACAGGAGAAAACCAAGCCCACATGGTAGTTAAAGCAGTAAAAATAGGTTTCATTCAGGATGACTGTGATAGGGGGGAAAGAGACCTCAATATAGAACCAGGCTCAACTCCAAATACACTGTGGGAAAGTGGGAATTCATAGCCAAGGGGAAGGGTGGGGATCGACGGTTGGAAGGAACTTCTGGCTAAACGGACCTGGACCTGTCGGGACCCTTGCTGAAGACAGGCCAGGGTGGTCAGACGTCACCTGAGGGGCAGTAGAAGGTTCCAGCTGAGTTGGAAAGACTTCAGATCAAAATCATTTCCAACCGCCAATTCAATAAATACTGTAAGAATTACCTGTATTTCAAAAGTTATCTAAATGTATTTATGATGTTTCAACCAATAAAATTAGAGGTGAAGCGCCAGAGTACGTAACTAGGGGCTAATGAGGGAAGGTGTCAAGCGCTGGGCCAAGCACTCCAGATGCACGAAGCTCCTTTAGTTACACAATGTGGGCAAGTTATTATCTCTCATCCACAGAAGAGGCTTAGAGAACTGTAGCCACTGGCCCCGCGTCCCTCAGCCTCAACCATCCTACCAAGTGGTGACAGCAGGCTTGCCTGACACCGGAGTCTATCCATGAACACCACTATTCACTATGACTTCTCTACATAGTATTATACGCCCAGGTGATGGCAGTCCCCGCACAACTTCAAGAGGGGCATTCCTGAGACAGGTGTGTCTGAGTCTAAGAATACTCATGCGGTCAGCCTCCTTTTAAGACAATTCCTTCCCTTCCCCACTTCATGCCAAGCCCAAACTCTCCAGGCAAAAGCAGAAGGGTCTTCAGATACCAACAGGACCCCTTTGCAGACAGAGGGTGCCCCCCGCTGCAGAAGAAAGGATGCTTGCTTTTCCAGGCAATTCGCAGTCCTATTGGGCAAGAGGCAAGCAAGAAGGAACCATAGAAAAAGGCCTGTCCCGACTAAGTCCTCCTGTTACGTGCCCCCAAGCCCTAGAATAAACTCTCAGTCAAGCCTCTGTTCCTGTTATTCTCTTTATTCCAAAACAGATTAATTACAAATTTCAACTTTTCAAATGCAACACCTGGCGGCTAAGTTAGGATTATTCACAGCATCTGGCGAGGGCACCATGCCGAGGAATCGGAGTATCGGGGCTCACAGGTATCCACTCCATGTTGGGGGAAGAGAAAAACAACAAGCCAAAGTATAACCACAATTTCGACCTTTTCCTGTTTAAATAAAGTTTCTTCATTCCTCTTTACAAACTGTGAATTGTTCTTGACTCCTTTTCTTGATATTCATTTCGGCTTTCAGCACTTCCTTCCTTTTTCTGGCACTAGTGTGCTGTTCTGAAAGAAAATGGGGGCAAACACGAAATTACTCAAGGTTTCAATTCAGTTACAGTTCCTAACTGGTGACAACAGAGGGACCAAGGTCCTCTGCCTTCAGTAAGGCCCCACTTATATAGGAGTAATCATTTATCTATTAATTCTATTTATTTATGCCCCATCTCATTTCACAAGCGGTTGTGAGACAGCTGGTTCTAACTACAGCTGATGACAACGTAAGTAAAAAACAATGACACAAGCCTGACAACTAAGAAAGTGGCCAACGGAGCTCTGAGATGAGGGAATTCCAGGCACACCTCTCACAGTGCAAGGCCAAAAAGACAGTGTAAATTTCAAGTAGGGGAAGAAAAAGGAAAGCCTGAAGAATGTTCATCTTTAATCTCCCAGACTCTGGGTCTGCCAAGCAGCACAGGGCCTTTGCGAGCTTGTAAGACGGCATTCTGGCCGTTCAGTACAGAAACCTGCACCACACTCCCGAATGGCTCCTGTCGAGTTCCTGCCAACGTTCAACCTCAGCATCTAAACCAAGAAGGCGACTCAAAAATGGGACTCAGCTCCCAGAAAAATTTTAAGAGGGGACTAAAACCTTTCAATCTCTTTATTCCTTCTTTCCCCAAGGCTGCCCTTCCCTAGACTCGAAGAACGACGGGGAAACACAATCCAGACGGCCACCGTGCACCCAGGAGGATGAAGCAGCAAAAGAGTGTTTCGGCAGCTCTGGCAAGCACAGCACTGCCACACACGCCGTCCCGAGTGGGCCGATACACCCAGTGGGGAGGGCTGACGTGACGGCGCCTCGGTCTTACAGGATGTCAGGCTCCAAGCCAATGCGTCAGTAGTGCTGGGGGACATACACAGGCACAGGACTAACCCTGAGGGCTGAAGGGAGTGCCATAATTCCCTGCCGACATCCAGAGGTTCCCAGGTACACTAAAGTGTGTGTGCTCTGAAATGTCTGTGTGGAAAGGACAGCATGCGTATGAAGGAAGAAGAGCTGAAAGGGGACAGGCTCAAAGCCGCCATCTTGGCTAAGAAGTTATACCCTCTGCCGAGCCTCATCAAATCAATGTCTGTCCTCGGATCAAAAGCAGAGACTTTCCTTTCAAATACTAGGTCCCAACCTCTGGAAGTCCCAAATGTCCCCATGATCAAGCAACGTTCCTTTCTCTCAAGCAGTGTGATTTGGGGTAGCAGCAGCATGAGGGCAGACTATCTAAACAGCAAGAAAAAAAAAATCAATCCAGAGTTATTTTAAACAATTAAAGAGCTCAATATTTAGCAGAAAGGACTAGTTCGAAAGCAAAATCTCAGGGCAACTCTAATTCAGGACAAAACCAACTGGGTATGTCAGGGAATGGGGGTGGGGACAAGGACTGACTACCCAGGGGAAGTTTCTCGAGTGTGGAAATAGGCTATGTCTTGACTGAAGTGGTATTTACATGACTGAGTAAATTTGTCCAGTATATTTTACCAGATATAAATTATACCTCAATTAAACCACCAAAAACAAAACCAAGACAAATGTGCTGAGGATTAGCTATGCCAGCTTATGCTCACACATCAGTGAAAAGACTCTACATCCTATACTTTTGTTGATCTTTCAGATTTGCAGAGAATTAAAAATTAGATGGCTCTGTTGCTTTGGCGGAGAAAGCCAATTCCAAGGCAAGGGATCAGGGAACATAAAAGAAAACTCAAATAGCCTCCCTTCTCTTTGTTGGCCTAGTGCAGGTGTCAGCAAATGATGCCACAAGGGCCAAATGCAGCCCACCACCTGTTTTTGTAAATTAAAGTTTAATGGGAGGCACCTGGGTGGCTCAGTCAGTTAAGCGAGTGACTCTTGGTTTCGGCTCAGGTCACAATCTCAGGGTCATGCGCTCGAGCCCCAAATCGGGCTCCTCGCTCATCATGGAGTCTGCTTGTCCCTCTCCCTCCTCTTCTGCCCCTACCCCAGCTCGTGCACAAGCTCTCTCTCTCTCTCTCAGATAAATAAAATCTTTTGAAACAATAGTTTTATCGGAACACAGCCACACTCCCTTGTTTACACAGTCTACAGCTGCTTTCGAAAAGCAATGGCGGAGCTGAGCAGCTGCAACAGAGGCCATATGGTCCGCAAAGCCCAAAAATACTATCTTTCCAGAAAACTTCTGCCGATCCCTAGTCCAGATGAGCGGATCAATGAAGCACTCACTCATTCTCCTTCCCTCCCTTCCCCTTGCCCCCACTTCCATCCTCACCCCAGGATTATACTTAGAAAATGGGTGATCTTTCACTTGGCATTTTAGCCACACAGGGAATAGCCCTGAACTACACCCTGAGTTTTAGGAACCAGCATTCTGATTCTGGTTTTGAGTTATGGCCAACAGTCCTTCATAATTCAGTCTCCCCTAACCACACTGCTTGGCCCCACCAAAGATCAGTGTTACAAAAAGGCCTAGAAACAGTGACAAGGTGTGCCAGGATTTGCCACGGGACCATCGTTTCATGAATTTAAGTGTTCTGAATGGGGTCCCCATTCAAGAAGTCCAAGGCTGCATCTATGTTATCCTCAACTCCGCCCTCCTAAAAACACAGAGAAAGGGGCTGCTGTGTATAAAGTACCCCACGGACATAAGGGAGGATGGAGTCTAATGTCAATGCCAGGTCACGTTACCCCATCAGTTGGGCTAACTCAGGGAGCTTTAATTTTTGCCCTGGTCCAGTCATAACCTGGTCCAACAAGTTGGAAAATGGCCCCAGAATTCAGCTATGGGTTGGGGAAGGTGGGGAGGAACGAGTGGGCTGAAAATCTGATAAAACAACTGACATGCACGAGGTGGGCAAGATGGGAAAGGGGCCCTGCTTCTGGGAGAAGTCCACCCTTCATTTTTACCGTAGTGTCCTATATTTTGCCAATCTACTGCTCTGCTCTGCAGCGATCCTGCCAAAGGAAAGAGGGTTTGAGAATCAAGAAAGGACAGTGGGAAGAGAAATAAGCTTGAGAAAAGAAATAGCAGCATACACCCAACCAGAGCTTCAATGATTTCCCAAGTAGCAGAGTTCGTTCTAGGGCTTACAAAGACAGCAAAAGAAGAGTGGGCTCTAACTTTCTGTATAAGCGGTGTGTGGGGGTGTGTGTGGGTGTGTCTGTGTGTGCACGCGCGTGCTGGAGAGGGGATAACCATGGTCTCTCCCTTCAGAAAAGGTACATAATTTTAGGATCCCAGATTAGGAACTCCTGCTAAGCAGGCTCTAAATCTACCTCACCTTCCCCTTGATTCTGTTCATCTTGTGTGGGCAACTTCCAGAACAGAGAGAACTCCACAGAGTGCAGCCTTTTGGCTCCCTGGGGCCTGGACTGGCTGCTGCCAGGGAACAGGGCTCTGCTTAGAAAAAAACAGCTGAATCCTGGGCTCTTGCTCAGATGGACTGCAGAGCTGCCAAGCGAAGGCTGCTGGAGGGGCAGAGAAATGAAGCAGCTGCCGCGGCCAGTGCTAAGGAAAGCTCTGGTGGAATGTGGAAGATTCAAGAAGTGAGGAAGCACGTCGAGACGGGTCTCCATGGTGAGGCACTCAGGAAGTTCACGATGGAGCCTGGAGTAGGGCTGAGCCACGGGGCTCCCCTGCCTGCTAGCGGTCTCTGAGAAAGCCTCTCTGATGTGACCAACTTAACTGGCAGCCGCGCTGGAGGGCACACTATTGAGTTCGATTCTTACAGCAAACATCTTGGAGAGGAGAAAGCAGGGCACATCTGAAGTTGTTAACTTCCAAAGGTGAAAGCAACTCTGACCTTTTCTTATTGACCTTTACGTGGCTGAAATCACCCAAGTTCTAATAAAGTCAAATCAATGAGAAACACCTATGTGACATTTAAATTGGCCTCTGACCCAGGTTCGACAGTCAAGCTGCCAGCAAGCGGCTGCCGCTGCGTTAAGATCTGACCATCTGTGCAAACCTGAGGTTGTCTGGCTGTCAGGGACGTGGTGGAGGCTACTGAGCAGGGCTCCAGCTAGGGGGCCTCTTGGAACCTGTGGCAGCTTTGGGGTGAGGGTGGGGGTGGGAAGCGCACGGACCTCACACTGAGGAGGAAAAGCTCTGTGAGGCTGCTAGGGGTGACAGAAGAGTCCCTCCCCGGGGCCTGCGAGGAGGGCAGCAGAGGAGTCTGTGTGGCAGGAGAGAACATTTTTATACCAGCCAGCACATGACCAACAATCTTCTGTCCCACGTGTTCTAATCCATTTTAATCTTCATAAAGAAATTATTTTCTTCTCTTATTCTAATGTGTCAGGGCACAGATCACTGTGGTTTTAATATATTTAAAGCTGATCACCAAGGCCCTTTTTGGACTTAAAAGGTGGAATTAAGGTGTCACACTTGCCCCCAAGGATCCAAACGTTCAGCCACAGTCACAAACCCTTGTTCAAAGAGCTGGGTGAGTAGAGCTGACAAAAATATTTCTAATCCCACTCGGAGTCCCCTGCCCATCCTTAGCCTTACCTCTTGATTGCCTGCTGGGCCAGCATCCGATTGCCAGCCAGAAACGTCACACTGCCCAAGATGGCCAGGTACTTCAGGGTCTGGAACATGTTGAGCTGAGTCCAATAGACATACATGAGCCCCAGCATCGCTGAAGGAACAGACGTCATGACAGCCAGTTAAGTGAAACAGTGACAATGGCCTGGGGCAGAGGACAGTCAGGAACAGTACCTGCTGGGTTCTGAAGAAGTCTCTCTTTCTAGACCAGCTGGTTTTATTCCTTGTATCCAATGCCAGAAAATTAATAACTCAATACACTTACCTTGGCTACCAAAAAAACCAGAGGTAAAAATCAGACCTCAGCACCTCAGCTACGTTAACTATCTTGTTCCATGTTCCAGCTCACATCTATTTTATCATAGGTTTTACTTTTATTTTTTGTTTTGTTGTTTGTTTGCTTTTTTTTTTAACATGACTGTCTTGTTATAGTCAGGATTCATTTTACTTTTCAAATTCTGAACAAAAGCATGCAGGATTAAATAAAGGAATAATTTCCTTTCCATTGCAAAAAATGATAATGGGTATTTTGCCAGTGCGACTAGAAGGGAGGCGAGGAGTACTAGGGAGGGTTGGTGTAAAGGGCTCAGGTCTGGGCACGGGGAGCCTTGGGTTCAAGTCCAGGCTCTGCTCTTCCCAGTCATGTCCATTTCTCCGAGCCGACATTCTCTCACTTGTCAAACGGGGATCGTAATTCCTGCCCTAGGCACCCCCATCACGGTTGTGATGAAAATCAAATGAGGGAATGTGCACAAAAAGTTCTCTGGCAAAGAAAGTCACGCTTCTAAACAAATTTATATTCAGGTTTTGTTCTCAGTCTGACTCAGGAGGGCTATCACTCAAATCCAGTAACTGGCCTGGAGAGAAAGGTCACCCTGTCAATTTTGCCCAGAAGGATGACGGATGAACTACAGCAGGGGTTCTTAACCATCTCTGAGGTCATGAACCACTGTGAGAATCTGACCGAAGTTACGGACTCCCTCTTTCCCCAGAAAAACACAGACACATCTGTGGAGCCCCACAGACTCTGTACACAATTGACAAACACAGGATTACTCCTTAAAGAATCAACAAAATCAGAAAAGAATACTGAAGTCTCAGGGCGCCTGGGTGGCTTGTTCGGTTAAGCGTCTGCCTTTGGCTCAGGTCTTGATCCCAGGGTCCCAGGATCGAGTCCAGGGTCCTGGGATCGAGCCCGGCATCAGGCTCCCTGCTTAGTAGGAGCGTCTGCTTTTCCCTTTCCCCCTGCTTGTGTGCGCTCTATCTCAAAAAAAAATCTTTAAAAATTAAAATAAAAAAGGATATTGAAGTCTCAGTAAAATGCAAGGCACCACAGACCCAAGATGGTCAAACATCTCTGAAATGCTTAGCTGATTTGTGAATTTACTGTCTTGTTATGTTTAGGTATGGAGTTCTCAAGAGAACAACGCAGAACAGTGTGTCCAATTGTGGAAGAAACTGTTTTCTATTACTGTCCAGACGCAGCCGCCAGCAACCGTGAAGATCGATACGGTGGGGGAAAGATAACCTTTGGAAACTGCATTAACGCTCGTCATCCAGGAAGATGGCTCAATGTAAAGATACGATAAGTGAGTAATCTCTGGAAATGAACAGGGCTATTAAGTAGGGGTAAATGGCCAGCCAACAGCAGCCTAGCACAATGAAACCCAATATAATGACAGCTGTTCTAAGCTGATGGACCAAACAGGTTTATCATCATATCAACTGTCCTAAAAGGCCAGGAGGAAGAGGGAAATGTTATGCTATTAAGTCATTATAGTTAATAGGCCGTGGGTCTACTTAACAGGGCTTTCGTGTGGGCAGGCGAAATGTCAAAGGAGGTTAAATGGAATTAGCAGCCGGGGGTGCTTACCAGCATGTCCCAGGTGAAAGATGATTGTGCTTGGAGCAAAAGTGAAGTTGGAGACATTGGCACCAATCCGGATCCACTAAACGATGGGGAGAAATAAATTAAAAAGACATTAGGACTTCAAACAGAAGACAACACATGCCACATCAATGCTAATCCGATGAACAGCCCCAAGGGCTTAAAAGTTCATCCACACTTGAAGGACAGAAAATTTTTCCAAGTGACAACCACCCTATTGTAAGTCCTCAGGAAAATATTGTTCCCTTTCCTCTTTAGAAAGGCATTCCGACACTTGCTTTCAAATGTGCATGAATAACTCACACCTGAACATCCTTTATAATGACAGCAAACTTTTCTATTTTAAAGCAGGTGAGACCACGAGGCTGAAAGGTCAGAGACTGCATTTATGATGAAGTCATTGGCACTCAGCCTAATTCCTCTAAATACGGGTAAGATAAGCCCCCTGGCAGCTGGCAGGGGGCACGCTCTTGCTCCAGGTTCTCTGCCTTTTGGAATTCTGATCACTCAAATACGAGAACAGGTGCCTACCCAATGTCAGGTTGCTGAAAGATCGTGCCATGCCTTCCAGATTTAGACTGACCATTAATTCCTCTACTGAAATCGATGAATGAATTAGGAACACAGGCAAGTAACCACGCAAAAGTAAGAGCTAATGAATTTTCCATGCAGTTCTCAATATTCTCTGAACTTTGAGGATATGCATCTTATAATTTTTAAAGAGAGACAAAAAGATTGGTTAAAAAAAAAACAAAAAAATTCAAACAGTACATTAAAGTATAAAAATTTCCTTCCTCTTTACTCCCTAAAAGGTCCTCTCCTGGGCAGTGACCGACACTAACAGATAATGCCTTTTTAAGGTTTTATATCAAGAGGATCATACAAACATACTATCCTACCCCTGACCTGCTTCACTCAGTGAGATACCATGGCAATCTTGTATCAGCATGTAAATCTATCCATTCTTTTAATAAACCTGCATATTATCCCATTATATGATGAAAAATAATTTATTTAACACTAGTTTTGTATGCGGACTCTGGGCTGTCTATTTGTTTATAGTTTTGGGCTCCAAATGCTGAAATCCATAGCCTCTGTACCCTGTTTTTATGCAGCTATCAGCATTGGGCCTTGCTTTTTTCACACTTCACCTCAGAACACTCCTACAGAGCATCCCAGTCTAGGTACTTTTATCATTTTTAGTGGCTGTTAGGTACTTTCTCATGCCCCCCCGTTAATGGATCAGTTTATTTGGCTGCTCCCCCACAGTGGGGAATTTTAGTTACTCTAAAATTTTTTGACCATCGGTTTAGGTCACAGCTGCTGGACCCCTTTGGAGCTCTGCTGAGGCCAGAGCACAAAGCCTCCTTTAGAACGGCTACATCTGCTCAGTCTGGCGCCAGACACACACTGCCCATGCTAATTACAGCTACTCACCAGAGCAAAGAGCAGGAGCAAGGGCGAGAGGATCAGGGCAGTGAATGTATTGGACACCACCGTGGGGGGCCTCTTCTCAGGCTCTCGGAACAGGTGCTGCCGAAAGAAGACATACCAAGAATGTTGAAGAATGTGCCCTTCCCAGCAGGGGCTGCCACGTAGACTGGGCACCAAAATGCCAATGACACTCAGGCAGAAATGCTTCCCAGAGGCTACACCCTCCTGGCAGTGACCAGACACCTGGCCTTTTGCCTCTTCACAATGCTGGCTTCTAATCCTAGAGGTCTTCTACCAAACACACCAGTGCCAGCTCACTACTTGGTCAACCCTCTTTTTCCCCTCAAAGACTCATTGCCATTTAGAGGTTAGAAAATACAACCAATCTAGTGGCATCTGCCCAGTGTCAAAGAGGGTGCCTGAGGGGGCAAGGGGGAGACCTGGGTGGCTCAGTCGGTTATGCATTTGACTTCAGCTTAGGTCATGATCTCAGGGTTCTGGGATCGAGCCCTTTGTTGGGCTCCCCACTCAGCAGGGAGTCTGCTTATCCCTCTTCCCTTCCCCATACTCATGATCGATCTCTCTCTCTCTCAAATGAATTTTTTTAAAAATCTTAAACAAAATAAAGCAAGAAGAGGGTGCCCAGGTATATGGGTGGTTTAGGTGACAGATATCCAAGGCAGGACTCTGGATTTCATAATGCTTCTGGGTTCCGAGGGTGGCACTCTCATATGCTGCTGCCCCACTTAAGTTAAGTAACCTCACTCTCCTTTATAACTTAAAACTTAAGAGCCTCACTATGGATTTCCAACCATAACTCACCCCTTCTGAATCCAGCCCATGGCACTAAGGAAGCCCTAAATAAACTTTCTCCCCTCCTTGTTCTGTCTGATTTCTGGAATCGAACCAGAAAGCTGGGCAAGCATTGCTCTTTGTTTTATTAGTTTGTTTGTCTTCCTGAGAAACTCTACTTGAAGATCTTTGGGAAGCTCATCTGGTGTCACCCAGCAAAAGCAGTGATGGACTGGGAGTCCAGAGACTTCTATCCTGGCCCAAGTAAAGGGGCAAGTTGCTTTACTCTTTGCCTCAGTTTCTAGCTGAAAAGTTGTGGGTAGGAGGTTGAGGACCATCCCAGTTAGAACGAGGCTGTAAGGGCATCTGACTACACTTGGTAAGCTCTGACACAGGCAAATTTAATTTTTTTTCACTTTCTTCCAATGCATAGACCTGCGTCTGTCTTTCCTCACCAATGTCCAGCCAACTCAGCTCCATGAGGAGGCAGCCTCACCTGGGAGTCCTGCTCCCAAGTTTTCGCCTCAGCTCCCCTTCGTGGCCGCCTATTCCGCTCTACAACTCAGCCAGCGCCCTTCATCATCATGGTCCTACCTTCTACAATTTCAGTGCATTTTATAATCTTAAGTAATGCTATATCAACATTAGGAGAATTTCAAAAAAGAATCCTACTGTGACACTCTTTGGGCCCTTGTCCTTTCATTAGTGAATAAGAAGTAAGTAGTCTGCCTGAAACACTTCAACAATGATTCATATGTGGTATAAACAGTTTCCGTGTTACTACAGTATGATCATTTCTCATGACTGCATATAGTCCACAGTGCGTCCACCTCCGATTCCTTAACCAGTGCCTCAAACTGCTTTAATGATTACTAGCTTTATTTTGTTTTATGTTTATTTTGCAAAATGTTTTAGAAACTTCTCAAAGCCTTTCTTTCCTTTTTGGTTACTTTTTTTTTTTTTTTTTAAGATTTTATTTATTTGTTAGAGAGACACACAGTGAGAGCAGAAACATAAGCAGGGGGAGTGGGAGAGGGAGAAGCAGGCTTCCCACTGAGCAGGGAGCCCAATATGGGGCTTGATCCCAGGACCCTGGGATCATGACCAGAGCCAAAGGCAGACGCTTAACGACTGAGCCACCCAGGCATGCCTGGTTACCTATTTTGATCCTCACCACAGTCCTGAGCTGAGCTGGGCAGAGATGCTAACTATGTGCAGGGATGGTGAATCTCTGGGGAAAGGACTGCCTGGGAAAAGAAAGCCCTATCCTCCTGCCCAGGTGAGTTTTCCACTGAGAGGCCCCAACAGCCCTGATTTCTGCAGGAGCAGAGGAAGAAAGCCAAACCCACCTGTGCTGTAGCTCTCACGCAGCTAGCTTAAGGCTATCTGCTTTCAGGGAGGTGGACATTGGGCTCTGAGCCTGTTTCTTCAAGCTCTAGGATGGGACTGTATTTGTCCTAATTCATGGAATGGCAAAGCCCACACTAACATATCGTATGAACAAGCTAAAGAAACAGCCAGAGCCACAGCCCAGGTGTTTACTGCCCATTTCACGTTTCCCCTCCGTGTTCAGTGCAGGAGCCCTTAGGCTTCTTATACCTGAATTTCCTGTTTGGGGGTGAAAAGGTTCTTGGACAGGACAGTCGATGGAGCATCTTCTTCAGGGAACTTGATGACCACGTCAGCCTAAAAAAAACAAGAGCAGTTTTGAAACGCACAGGGCAGGGAAGAGGCTGGAACTCGACACCGGGGTAGCACCCCTAACTCACATCCGGGACCATCACTGAAAACAGCTGCAAGCGGTTCAATCACTTCTGATCCATTAGCTGACAAATTAGGGCAGTAAAAATTTCAAGAACAAAACAAGTATTTGTTGAAATGCTTTTTAGAGCAAGATTTCCAATTTTCTACTGGTCTGGTGACCCCACAGAGCTGCTTAATACAAAAATCCCAGCTGGTATTCAGGCTGTTACAGTTGCAATCAGAAACTGCTTGGTGTCCCTGGGAAGTGTGATTTAGTCACAGGGAAAAAAAAAAAAAGTGCTCTTGTACAAAAAACAGCCCAAAGTTCAGGAGAAAAAAAACTCTTGACTACAACACAGAGATGTGGCTGCCCCTTCGACTTGCAGAGGGAGTGCCCACCATTCACAGCCTGTGGATTGGCCTCTGCTACTTTTCTAACCTCCTCCTGCTCTGGACCAGACTTAGGTACTCCAGCAAAATGGACCCACTCAGGTCTCACCTTCTGGTCTCACTTTCTGCTTTCTGCAGAAAGCACCTTCTGCAGGCTGTTCCCCAACAACCATTGCACAGCCCCCAGATACTATTCTGATAAACCCTGCAATTCTTCAACCCCTAGCTCGAGTGTGGTCTTTCAAGTTTGTGTCTCATCACACCAAGCAAAGATGAGCTACGCATTAAGAAGCAGTATGTAAACTGTATACAGCAGGCAAACACTGGTTCATAGTTTACGAGTATCTTGCATATTCTAGAACTTACTATCCCAAACCATCCTCAATTATTACAACAATTCAAGTCTCACCCTCTCCCACCCCACCGTGAGGCTGTACCATATCTCAAAGACTGGGGCCTTCATCTCTTACATCTATGGATTCCCCCATAGCATTTTGCTATAAAATGAAAACCTCCTTCAAGTGTAACTTTTCTAGAAATTCGCTAGGACCCACGAGGGCAAATTTAGGCTCCATGCACTCACTCAGTCACTACTTATGGAGCACACCCTAAGTGCTGAGCCACATGCATACCCCTAAGACTTCTAGTAGAAAACAGCATGGCTCCTCACCTCACCAGGCCCATTTATTGCCCTGCACAGGCGAGGCTAGGGGAAAAGAGCGGTTTCTGTGGGGGGCATAGCCACCCTTGCCTAGATCAAGGAGCATCTGGGCACATACCACATTCCAAAGGATTGGGTTCTTCAAAGTGGCATCTCCGATGATCAGATAAAGAGTGTAGGTGCCGGACGCAGAGTCAAATTCAATCTTTCTCTCAGAGGTATCCAGTTCAAACTTGTACACATTCTTGCTGTCTGGCTCAGCAACAAACACAACTTCTTGGCCAGTCTTCTGGTTATGGAGTCGGACAAATGTCTGGATGGAAGAGTACCACAGTCTTTAATCTGATCATTTCAAAACTCCCTCTGTGCCCAATACCGAATGGACAAAGCAACAGACTGTTGGCTCTTTTGTCACAGTGGGAGCTCTGGGATCTGCCAGACCTGCCCAAGCCAGAGGAAGGAGTGGCCATCCCATTCTCATTACAAGCTCGGAGAGCAGAGCTCACTTTTTGTTAGTGTAAGAAATGTCACTAAGGGGTCCAGCCAATTCGCAACTACTTGGAGGCCGAATGCCCAGTTTGCGGATGATTTAAGCTCTTTGCTGCCGCTGCAATTTCTTCTTCCTGCCAGCCTTTTGGCCACCTTGCTGCCCAATTAACTTCTTCACCAGAGGGTAAAAAGAAGGGAAATGAGGTGGAACTGTAAGAGGCCCATTTTCAATTTCCTAGTGCCTCCAGCTAAAGATTTAGTGGAAGAGGCTCAGGGATTGATAGCAAGGCCGAGTTCTAACCGAGCGGAGCAGCCTGGTGTCACAGAGAGAGCCCAGGCTCCGAAGACAGGCAGTTTTGGTTCCACTGCTTATTAGGCGAGCATGTTACTTAACCTGCTCGGGCCTCGAGCTCTTCATCTTTGGTGTATCTGTGTCAAGATTCACAATGATGAATGCAAAGCATTTAGTGCTGGGCCTGGTAGAATGCTAGTGAGTCAATAAACAGTAGATGAAATTCTCGTCAGTGCGATGGTACAAGTCTAATCACCTTATCCTGCCAGTGGCATAAAAAATTAAGGCTTCTGCATATTAGAACTGCAGCAAGATTTAACACCCACGCAGAGCTTTTCTCTCAGGTGTTTTAAAATAAAGAACTGAACAAGAAAGGTAGATTGGTTCCATTTAACAGATCATAAGGCATGAGGATTAAATGAGTTGCCATGGTCACAAAATTCAGCGCTGAATCCACGGAAAAAAAAGTAAATCTCATTTGTTACTCCACACCTCGGCAACAAAGAACCATCAGAGTATTTAGGGGAAAGGCCCAGAGATGTGAGGCATCCTGACTACGGCAGCCTTGGCCAAGAATGGGATTTAGGAGCCCGGATGCCTGATGTTCCTCCTGCTATAGCCAAGGGCAGGCGGTAGCCAGGCTTACATGCAAAATGCCAGCTCCACCTGGGAGGTCTCTATGCCATGGTTCCAAAGTAGAATCTTAGGTGAGACAAGTATCCAGTTAAAGTTACACTTCCTCACTCTCCTTGTCCCAGTCCAAATCCCACCAATTTAGTCTCGTGATTTCTTCTCCTCATTCTTTCTTCCCTGTGCTGTTTTGCTGACAAATGTCATTCTGAAAAGGAGCTGGGAAACGCTAAGAGGCTGAAGTGCTTTGAGTCAGTGAGCCATGGCTAAGTGTCCTGACTGAGCTCTCTGGATCTGGGGGCGTGGGGGTGAGGGGGACAGGGGAGAGGAGCGGAAAAGTGCCAGGGCAGTGGTCCTAGGGGCAGCCACTCTGGGTCCTGGGCACATGTGTATCAGCTGCAGCTATAAGAAACAGAAAGCGAGTGGTGCCTGGGTGGCTCAGTCAGTTAAGTGTCTCCCTTTGGCTCAGATCATGATCCCCGGATCCTGGGATCAAGTCCCGCATCAGGCTCCCTGCTCAGTGGGGAGTCTGCTTTTCCCTCTGCCTACAGCTCCCACTGCCTGTGCTTGTTCTCTGTCTCTTTCTCCCTTGCTCTCTGACAAATAAATGAATAAAATAAAAACAAACAAACAAATAAAAGAAACAGCAAAAAAGTTTCCAAGTAAATCCACTTATGTCAGTCATCTGCTTTGAAGCTATCTCTCGGCATGAACTTGAATCTGCTAGCTCTGCTCAAGTATCCCTACAAAGCACCTAAACCAAGGTCCCCAGGTTCCATGCTTTTGCATCTTTCAGCAAAATATTTACCTGAATTTCCCTTCATAATACTGCCATGGATGGGGAAGGGTCGAGAGCAGTTATTCTCAAGCATCTCAATGGGGGATGACAAGAGGTTGGGGAGAATATGTCTGAGAAGACAAGGGGCCATATCAGACTCCCTGGGGAAAAGGTATGATTTGAAAATCTTTTAAATAATAATTATCATTATTTTATATATGGAAAACAAAAATGAAAGCAGTTGCTTTCATAATACAAAGTAGGCACAAGTTAAAAAGGGCCATTCTTCAGATTTCCACAAGCTCTGCTGCGGTCAGAACAAAACACTTTGGCCTACTGCCTAGGTTTTCCTTTTTCAAAATTATTTCAATCTTTTTTGTTTTGTTTTCCCCCAGAAAGAAAAAAGCCTCAAGTAAGTGCTAATCTGCTTTAAATATATCTTCTCGATACCAACTGATCTTTTTTTTTTTTTTTTTTTTTTTTTAAGGTTTTATTTGACAGAGAGATAAAGAGCACAAGAAGGCAGAGTGGCAGGCAGGGGGAGAAGGAGAAGCAGGCTCTCCACTGAGCAGGGAACCCAATGCAGGGCCCAATCCCAGGACCCTGGATCATGACCCGAGCCAAAGGCAACTGTTTAACCAACTGGCCACCCAAATGTCCCAGCAGTTGATCTTTTAAAAAGAACCATGTCTTCCATATTCAGGGTTACAGCCAGTACATGAGGGGACAGTGTCATGTGGGAGAATGTGATGTACCATCAGGGTCCACAGTGAAGACCCAGAAGCAGGAATGTGGAGTGTATATGCCACACCAACAAGTCCGGCACGTGTTAATGGCATAGACCAACAGAAGCACCTGGGCTTTGTCCTGACCTGGTGAGGGGTGAGTTCAGCACCAGTGTTCACATCTACCAGCTGGAAGAACAAAGCGAAGTTCTGGTGGCTGTCTGCGATGAATGTGCCCTTGGCTTTCGCTGGATAGGTCACCCTGAAAGAGACATGTATACGGCAAGTCTTCAGAGAGGATCTGCAAGTATCTGAGAACAGAATAAAGAAGACAAACGGCGCTTCACTGCCTAATCCTCCCTCTCCCACTGGAACACTTTCCTGCTGTGGACAGACAGGAGGAGAGAAGCTGTCTGTGGCCAGAGGGCAAACCGCATGAGAGAGCCAGGATGAGAAAAGCACAGAAGAAACTCTCCCTGGGCTCTGGGGCAAGGCTATGCAGACACTCCAGGCTTTCACTTTAAGGACCTAAGGATGTCAGCTGCACCACATCAGGCACCAGCGGGGCACACGCAGGCACACAAGTGGAGTGGAGAGCCGGGCGGACAAGGCCGCAACTGCCATGAGAAGTCATCGTGGCGCTGATGTCAGCAGTTACGTGCGAGCGAGGTCAGGACATGAGGGAGTAGGAGACGCAAAACAAGAAGGGCACTCATTCTTTTTCTTTTTTTTTTGAATGCTGTATTTTTTCCTGGACACAGTTTCAATGTATTTTTCCTGCCTGAAATTGGATTTTTTAAAGAGTCATTTTCTCAGAAGGCAGACCTAGTGAAAAACTTTTCACAGCTCCCTCCTGGGACAGTAGGGGAAGATGGCCAGGGGAAAAACAAGGTTTTACTCTTAGGCTTTCTATAAACTTATTAGTAAAACCAATGCTTCACCCATATAGAGAATTAAACTTTGCAGCAAAGCACTCTCACAGATCTTATGTCAGTGGATTCTCAACAGTGCTCTCATTGTCAATGTCACTGAAAACTAAGCCAGAGAGAGAAAGGCCCAGCTCTCTCATAGGACTTAGGAGTGAATGCTTAGCTTCTAGGCTCTGGCTAACATCTCCGGTCTTCATAATGGCCTAGAGGGTTCACCTTCCTTCTTTGGCAGCTATAGTCACCTAGCTGAGTATAGCTGGGGTCTGAACTAATCCAGAGGTCTAGATAGGCACCCCCAAAACCCAAGGATCTGGGAGAGGGCTGACAAAGAGGCTTCATACAGTGCTCTGCCCCCATGTTCAACTGCCAACGGCTACCTAGAAGTTTGTGTTAAAAAAAGATTCTGGGGACACCTGGGTGGCTCAGTTGGTAAGGCAGCTGGCTGCCTTTGGCTCAGGTCATGATCACAGTGTCCTGGGATCGAGTCCCACATCGGGCTCCTTGCTCAGCGGGGAGCCTGCTTCTCAACCTCTGCCTCTGCCTGCCTGTGCTCGCTTTCTCGCTCTCCCTCTCTCTGACAAATAAATAAATAAAATCTTAAAAAAAAAAAAAAAAGATTCTGAGCACAGCGAGAGCAAATGCTATGACTGATCAGTGATGCCGTCCACGAACTTGAGAAAAGAAATTACGGCCCCAGTACTAGTTATCTGCCATCTCAATTAGAAGGACCTCTGAGGTCTTCAACCAATTTCAGACCCACCATGGGTCAAAGAGAGTTGTCATGAAGCCATTAAAAACCAATTCAGGACTATGAAGATAAAGTCTTAAAAAAAAAAAAATGTCATCAGAACTAAATAATGCGCTTGGTAGCAGAGCTGACTTGGACTCAGACACTCCCCATTCCTTTGTGGACGGACCGACTGTATAGATACCCCCCCAGATCTGCCAGGATGCTGCTTGGCGCGGTGCCAGCAAAACTGGAGCCTCTGCAGCTGCAGGTGCAAGCTGGGTCACTGGTGACATGGGAATAGGGTTTCGTGCCTGGGCGCGCTCCTGTCAGCGCAAGCCTGAGCTCCCCCTGTGCCAAGAAGGCACCCCACCTACCGGGTGGTTTTGGGTGCAATGCTCTGATCCTTGTCTACGGTGGAGAGATCAACATTCGTGATGCCAACTTCAGTGGAGATCTTGACTCGGAGCTAGAGTGAGACATACAAGAAAAACACCAGGAATTAACAGGCATATCCAAATTTTCCTCACAAAGATGATCCTAGGATGGGAGTCTTCAATGATTTTAGCAAAACTGCCTCAGCCAGGTAGGATTTCCACTTCTCCTACCACCAAGGCTCAAAAGGACTCCTTGGTTCTTACCCCTTCCTTCCCTTCTTTGGCTTTGGTTGGATGGTATATACTAAAAGAGGAAAAGAAAACCAATTTTTTTCATGTGCCCTTTAAAATAAATAAGGGGAAAAACCTGTAAGCAGTGACCTTCAAATAATTCAAATCAACAAGTACTCAATTCCGAGGACAGCTATTGTTTGCTACGTGGAAGACTTTATACACGGACTCTGTAACCACGATTTCATTTAATCCTCACAACTCTCTAAGGCAGTGCTATTTGAGGTGAGGAAACTGAAGATGAAAAAGATGAAGCCACTCACTTGAGTTTAGCTGGCTAAACTTGGTATTTAAGCTCAGGCACTCTGACTCAGCATCCATGCTCTTAAGCACCTTGCCATCCAGCTTCCCGGGAACACTTAACTCTACGCCAGGCAGTACTGGGGGTCTGCCCACGAAGCCCTATGACACCACAGCTGTCATCTGCACTGTTTGCCAGGGACTTCTGGTTTTCCCTCTGAGCACGAGGCAGAATCGTACTTCTCGGACCGCTGGAGTCAAGTGTGGCCATGTGACTTGCTTTGGGCAGTGAAATGTGAGCCCCTCAATGGAAGCTTTAAAAGTCAGTGTGTGATTCTCTCCTTTTCTCTGACATGGACATAAACAATGTGCAGAGAGAGGTTTACTCCTTCAGCCTGGGTCCTGGAGGAAGGACAGCCTGAAGGCGGACCTCCAGCTGACACACTAAGGAACCTAGCACAGCGAAAAAACAAACTTCTGCTGTTCTAAGCTATGGAGACTTGGGAGTTTGATAGCAGCACAAACCAGTCCATCTTGACTGTTAGCGTTTGAATTCTATGTGTTTCCTATAAACATGTTCACGAAGAGGAGGAGCCAACACAATAAACAGGACCTTTTAAAAAATTAGCTTAAATGTATAAAATTCCAAGAGGCAGAAAACATTATGAAAGTCTATTCATGAGAAATTTTTTATCTAAAATCTAAGTTTTAATGTGCAAATTAAAAAAACCCAAGGCACTTCTTATGTGCAAACATACCCATAAGACTTCCAAATATTTGATAAGCTTGAATGTAATGCTTAGGAAATCCTTGCTAAATCCACTGGTTTATAGTCTAAGTCAAGATCAAGGAACAGAGACAGAGGACTGGGCAAATAATTGAAGGACAGCTTTGGCATTTTGCTAAAAAGCACTATCAAGGTGTGACAGCCTCAAATCAAGGACAAGAAGAAAAATTAAAAAGGGATAAAGATAACTACCAAGCAATTCCTTTTAACAGCCTTCTTTCTCACCTCCGTAATAACCATTTTGTGACAACGGCCTCAATTATCAGATTGAATAGAGGTATTCTGTCTTACTTAAAAAACAACAACAAAAAACCCTGAAATGTAAGAGTTATTACCAGAAGCTGTAAGGATGATTATTACCTCCTACTTTTGCATATACAGCCATCTATTGGCAGAATTATATCCAGCAGCACTGCCTTCCACTGAGTCTAGGCAACTGGGTGAATCATGAGGTAGGGAAGGAATATAGATGGCCTTCAAGTTGAATAAACCCCCAAAGGAAGAGCTCGGGGGCCACTCTTCCGGCTCTTTGGGCTCTGTGCTGAGCAAACAGCTTCATGACTCAATAGAGGGCTCAGAACCAGAGCAAACTCTGCTATATAAAGCCAGTGTGGAGAGGCACTGACACCATCTGAAGGAAAAACTAGAGTGGAAGGCTCAAGCAAAGAAGCAGCCCAAGAGCTGTAGTCAGGCTACTAATGTTCAGCAAGAGCCCACTAACAGCACCTTCCCCAAACCCCCAATGGCATCTGGAGCACCCGGGTGCAGGGGATTTACAGGGATGGCAAGATGCACTTCCTGTCTTACAGGGAAACACAGATGCAAAGCTGAACTTTAACAAACCAGGCTGCTGCCTTTTTTTTTTTTTTTTTAAGATTTTATTTCTTTATTTGTCAGAGAGAGAGAACACGCACAAGCAGGTAGAGGCAGAGAGAGAAGCAGGCTCCCTGCCAAGCAAGGAGCCCGATGTGGGACTCAATCCCAGAACCTTGGGATCATAACCTGAGCCGAAGATAGTGGCTTAACCGACTGAGCCACCCAGGCATCCCCAGGCTGCTGCTTCAATGGAAGGATGTTCCAAGTGCTATCAAAGCACAGGAGAAGAAACTGTGACCTCAGTCAGCCTGCGGGTGGCCCTGGGTCAGGCAGCAAGAAAGGAGCCTGGCGATATTCCACGCTATCGAAACAATGTCTTCACAGTTAACTACTATGCAATCTTCACCAACTTTAACCAGATAATTCCTTCTTCACTTCTTTGACTCAGTCTCTTAATGCCTTACTCATTTAATTTGTAAATGTGATCTTAAAATCACTGTTCCACCTAAATGTCCATAAATAGAAGACTAGTTACATGAATACACTATGAATCACCATGGAATAATTAAAAAAGTCAAGGTAGATGTCTATGTACAGATACAGAGATATTATCACCTACTTTAGAATACACAGCCATCCACTGACAGCACTGTCTGTCATGGAGTCCAGACAATTGGGTGAATAATGACAGGGGAGTGGCAGAGGGCTGGGGGCGAAGTAGGGGTATTGGGGAGGGGGTATTGAGGGTGGGGAGGCCATCAAGTTGAAAAGACCCCAGAGGAGAAAGCTGGGAGCCTCTACTTTGTGATAAATACAGCGGTTTATAGAATAATCCCTTTTTGTGTAAACAAGAAAGGATATGCACATTCATTAATAAATGCATCCTTCTTTTTCTTAAAATGTACATAGTTAACTGTTAAGATTCCCCTGAGAACAGGAGCTGGACTAAAGGGATGAGAAGGCTCTTACATTTCATTATATACCTTTTCGCACTTTGAATTTTTTTAAACTACATGCATATTTTACTCCTTTTTTCTTTGAAAAAACATGGATTATCTGAGCAATGAGACTGTGTACCCTTTACTTTCTTCTTTATAAACATTTTGTATTAAAAAGCAACAACCCATACATATGATTTTAAAAATAATACTCTTCGTGGGGCGCCTGGGTGGCTCAGTGGGTTAAAGCCTCTGCCTTCGCTCAGGTCATGATCCCAGGGTCCTGGGATTGAGCCCCACATCGGGCTCTCTGCTCAGTGGGGAGCCTCTTCCTCCTCTCTCTCTGCCTGCCTCTCTGCCTACTTGTCATCTCTGTCTCTCAAATAAATAAATAAAAATCTTTAAAAAATAAAAAATAAATAAAAATAATACTCTTTCTGGGGCGTCTGGGTGGCTCATTGGGTTAAAGCCTCTGCCTTCGGCTCAGGTCATGATCCCAGGGTCCTGGGATTGAGCCCCGCGTTGGGCTCTCTGCTTAGCGGGGAGCCTGCTTCTTCCTCTCTCTCTCTCTCTCTCTCTCTCTCTGCCTACTTGTGATCTCTGTCTGTCAAATAAACAAGTAAAATCTTTAAAAAAATGGGCGCCTGGGTGGCTCAGTGGGTTAAGCCACTGCCTTCGGCTCGGGTCATGATCTCAGGATCCTGGGATCCAGTCCCGCATCGGGCTCTCTGCTCAGCAGGGAGCCTGCTTCCCTCTCTCTCTCTGCCTGCCTCTCTGCCTACTTGTGTTCTCTCTCTGTCTAATAAATAAATAAAATCTTAAAAAAATAATAATAATACTCTTTCTTTCTTTCTGTAGATGGGTATATGGAGACAGATGTTAAAAGATTTGGGTAAGGCTCCGAATGTATCCTCATTATAACGACAGAAAAGCCATCAACTTTCTGGGTTTTTACTTAGAGTCCTGACTGTATTTCAATAAGAACATGGTCGCTAAGATCTGCTAATCAACATTCAACTGTGTGTTTGTTCTAAAGACATCATAAGCACTCCCAGACAATACAGACACACAGATGACAAAAGGGCAAATCACAGTGAACTCAAGTCATCTTGGGTTTGCTCTCAGCCCTAATTCTAAAAGGCTCCCTAAGTTAAAGGATTTTTTGTTGCAGAGAAACAACGTAGGGCTGTTCTTGAATAAGGAACAGTTTAAAACAAGTCCTTCTGCTCCTAAGATCTTACTACAAATGGGTCTCTGGAAACACTGAAAAGAAAAGCGTTTTTATGCTACTCTTTTAAAGCAAACTGAGAAATAAAAATTATAACTTTTTCCAAAGATGTGTTATAAAGAATTCAGAGTAGGATCCTGCTGGGTTAGCTGCTTCTTCCTTCACACTAACACTTCAGGATTAGTTTTTACAATAGGAAAGGGACGTGTTTAGCCACTTTAAATGCAGCTAAGCCTGCTTCACACTGAATCATACTAATGCTTTCTTTCCTGATTCTGCATCCCACATACACCTCAAAAAATATTTTAACACCAGGAAATGCAGTCTTTCTGCTGAGAGTAATAACCCCCCAGTTTAGCTCATTACTGTCAAAAATGATGGTGCATTAGGGGCAATTAATGTTAATGACAGCTTCGAAAACCCATGTTTCCCCTGACAGCAAGTCCAATGTCAATGAATGCTATTACAGGCCTTCCACACCAAACCACCGTTAATGTACTCTGACCAATGTCAAGCATCTCTCAGGAGAGTAAACAGGACTGGCTGACCTGCTCTGAGGCTCTAAGTGTGATTATTACTGAAATTACAAAGTAACACTGCAGATGTGACAGAGGTCAGAACACACACACACACATAAAGCTAAAACATAATGAAGAAGGAGAGATTTTGTAATGCTTACTTTATCACTTGGAAGGAAAGGGACAGCAATGGCCTCAGTTGGGGCTTATCATTGCACGAATAATAGTTATTAGCCTTTTTGCTATTTTGCACTTAGATAATATTTCTAACAATCACAGAAACACTTGGACAAACAACAGATCTGAAGTTACAAAAAGGCAAGCTGTTACAGTAACCAAGACAGCACAGTATTGGTATAAGGATAAAAATACAGGTTAATGGACTACAACTGCAGGGTGCCTGGGTAGCTCAGTGGGTTAAGCCTCTGCCTTCAGCTCAGGTCATGATCTCAGGGTCCTGGGATCAAGTCCTGCATCGGGCTCTCTGCTCAGCAGAGGCCCTGCTTCCCCGATCTCTCTGCCTGCCTCTCTGCCTACTTGTGATTTCTGGCTGTCAAATAAATAAATAAAATCTTTAAAAAATTTTTTTTAAAATGGACTACAACTGCAAGCCTAGAAATTAACCCTTGCCTTTATGGTCGACTGATTTTTGATGCCAAGACAATTCAATAGGGAAAGAATGATCTTCAACAGAAGGTAATGGGATTTCCACATACATAAGAAAGAAGTTAGAGCTCCCCCTTACACCACATACAAAAAACTCAAAATCAATTAGGAACCTAATATGAGAGCTAAAGCTATAAGAGGAGTAAATCTTCATAACCTTGGATTAGGCATTGGTTCCTTAGATGTGGCACTTAAACCAGAAGCAATGAAAGAGAAATAAAGAAACTGAACCTTGTCAAAATTAAAACAAATCATGTATCTGATAAGAGACCTGTATCCAGAATATATTAGCTCAATAACATAAAAAGACAAACAACATAATACAAAGAGAAAAGAAGAAGTATACAGATTGGAAAGGAAGAAATAAAAATTAAAAAAAAATTTAATGGGCAAAGGATATACAAAGATATACAAATGACCAATAAGCATATGAAAAGATGTTCAGTATCATTAGCTATCAGGGAAATCCAAATCAAAATTTCAAATGAGAAACCACTTCCTACCCATGTATGATGGCCAGAATGAAAAGAAAACTAGTAAGTGTTGGTTAGGATGTAGAGAAACTGGAGCTCTTATATATTACTAGTAGAAATGTAAAATGGTGCAAGTTATTTGCAAAACGGTTTGTCAGTTTCCTGAAAAGTTAAACACAGAGTTTATCATATAACCCACCATTCCACTGCTCGGCACACATCTCATAAAACCAAAAACAGAAGTCCTAATAAAAATGTGTACGTGAATGTTCACAGCAGCATTATGTATAATCGCCAAAAAAAATGGAAAAACTCCAAATGTCCATCAACTGATGAACTGATAAAATGCTATACCTACACGCTAGACTATTACTTGGCCATAAAAGGAATAAAGTACTCATACAGGCTACAACATGAATTAACATGAAAAGTATCATGCTAATGAAAAAGGCCAGACACAAAATGCCGCATATTATATGATACCATTTATATGAAATGTCCCAAATAGGCAAATCATAGAGACAAAAAGTAGATTAGTAATTGTCAGTACTGGAAAGAGGCTATATTGTTATAGAATAAGGAATGTCTACTGCAGACATGGGGTTGTTTTCTGGGTGATAAATGTGTTACGGAATTTGATAGTGGTGATGGTTGCAAAACTCTGCAAATTTTCTAAAAAACCCACTGGGGCCCCAGGTGGCTCAATTGGTTAAGTGGCTGACTCTTGGTTTTAGATCGGGTCACGATCTCAGGGTGGTGGGTTTGAGACCCGTGTCAGGCTTGGCGTTTAGCACGGAGTCTCCTTGAGATTCTCTCTCCCATAACCTCTGCCCCTTAGCCTGTATCACATGCGTGCTCTCTCTCCCTCTCTCTAAAATAAACAAATAAATCTTTAAAGAAAATATATACTAAAATATATACTGAATTATATATACTTTAATGGGTATATGAATTATATTTTCAATAAAGCTGTTATTTTAAAAAAAAACAAACCCAAGATATTTTATCTAGGATATAAAGCTCACCCTTCAAAGATGAATTACCATAGTTCTAACAGCCCAGGAATGTAGGTAAACGTCTTTATACCACTCCATCCTTTTCTTCTAAAATGGTCTGAGATGGAGACTAAACACTGAAAAAATAAGGTTTGGTCTCCACTCACAGGGCGTTCCCAGTCCAATGAAAAAGCAACACACATATAAGCAAGCAATGGTAATACAATTCAATAAGAACAGTTACTGACAGGATATAAAATACTATAGCAACAAAAGTAAACTTGAAGTATGTTGAAACCCTAAATATAAATAGGGGGAAAAAAAACCTTAAAAACCATTAGAAGAAAATATTGGAGATTATCTTTATCGCCTTGTAGTAGGTAGCATAGGACTTTTTAAAAACACAAGACACACAACCTAGGCAAAACATTTTTAAATTAGGCTTCATTGAAAATAACTTTTGTGCATTAAAAGATGCCATAAACCAACACTGAGGGAAGATATCTGATGCTTTTAACTAAGAGTCAGTTTCCAGAACACCAATAGCCTCCAAAATTTAGTAACAAAAAGACTAACAAACCCAAAAAAAAACAGACAAACGCAGACAACAGTTCACAGAAAAGGAAAACTAAAAGGCCAATAAACACAAGGAAAAAAATGTTCAATCTCATTAGTAACCAAGGAAAAACATTAAAACTAGACATCATTATGGAGTGCCCAGCTGGCTCAGTTGGTGAAACGTGGGATTCTTGATCTCAGGTCATGAGTTCAAGCCCTGCATTAGGGTCAGCCATTACTAAAAAATAAGACTTAAAAAGAAAAAATAGACACCACTTCATATCCATCAATTTATCAAAAATTCGTAATACCAAACAGTGGTAAGAATATAAAGAGAAGAGCAATTTGGCAATACCTGATAAAGCTAGGGGCACCTGGGTAGCTCAGCCGTTAAGTGTCTGCCTTCTGCTCAGGTCAGGATCACAAAGTCCTGAGATCAATCCCTGCTCCTCCCTCTCCAACTCCCCCTGCTTGTATGCCTCTCTCGCTCGCTCGCTATGTATAAAATAAATAAATAAAAATCCTTTTTTTTTTTTAAGATTTTATTTATTTATTTGACAGCCAGAAATCACAAGTAGGCAGAGAGGCAGGCAGAGAGAGAGGAGGAAGCAGGCTCCCTGCTGAGCAGAGAGCCCAATGCGGGGCTCGATCCCAGGACCCTGAGATCATGACCTGAGCCGAAGGCAGTGGCTTAACCCACTGAGCCACCCAGGCACCCCAAATAAATAAAAATCTTAAAAAAAAAAAAAGACTGTAAAGGTAGAAAGAAGAAAAGATTTCAGGAAAAAAAAAAATTTTAGAAAGGAATGTCTGCCTTTTAATATGTTTGGTTGCAAATAAGGACCCTTAATGAGGGAAGCTAAAATTAAAAGGATCTAGATTTTAAAGGTTTAAGGTGCACACTACAATAGTTTTCACCCCAATTTTGTGTTAGTGGATGGACTAGGATCAGATGTCTCATGCCCAAAAAGGTCAGACATGAGGTAGAGAAAAGGCAGAGATGAGAGTTCCAGAAAAAAATCTTCCTTTCCAACAAACTTTAAATGTAAGTGTTTAATCTACCTACTTTAAGTAATGCCCCACTTTTGAAAAGGTCAAACTTTTTAGCTACCTGGTCCTTTCAAGTGTCATTGGAGCCAACTTGAGGAGCTTTCTAAAGGGCAAATCTGAGATAATGTGAGCAAAAAAAAAAATGATGATAGTAAAGGATCATAACCTATAGAGTAAAATAAACTTCCATGAGCCCAAAATGTTATAAATAATTGAATAAATAAATAAATGAAGACAGGGTTGGGAGAGAGATAGCTTTTCCTTACAGCGGAATTCTAATTAATAAATGCAGAAAGAATGAAACAGAAAATCACCTTTTGGGAGTCAACCTATTAATAACAGTTGCAGGCAAGATCATCAGGATATTTGCAGACTCAATTACAAAGCAGAAAAACTTTATAGAGAGAAACCTAGCAGGCACCACCTTAATCAAGTGATCAAGGTTAACATTTACACCAGCAATGAGACATATCAACATCATGTACTTCCTAGGAAGAGGCACTGAGAGGGACAAAGCATCACTTTTGGAGTTTTCTTGCAAAAAAACAGGTAGCCTAAGTTTAATTTTGAGGAAACTCAAAACCCAAAGTAAGGGACATTCTACAAGCTAAACAGAGAGTACTTCTAAAGTATCAAGGTCATGAAAGAAACTATAACTTAGAGGCGGCGAAAGGGACTTATGACCCTAAATTGAATCCCAGATTAGAACAGGGACACTGGTAGGATAACTAGTGAAATTTGAATTAAAGTCTATAGATTAGTTAGTAGCATGAGTCATGTTAATTTCCTGGGTCTGATAATTATATAACAGTTATATAAGACATTAATATTTGGGTAAGCTGTGTAAAGGGCATTCTTGATACTACTTTACTTGGTTAAGTCCATTCCCACAAAACCACAGATAAATGAGGTATAGTTTTCCATCCTTAAAACCTAAAAACTCAGGTCGCCTCATGGCTCAGTTGGTTAAGCCTCTGCCTTCGGCTCAGGTCATGGTCTCCGGATCCTGGGACTGAGCCCCACGTCAGGCTCTCTGCTCAGTAGGAAGTCTGCTCCCTCTGTATGCTCACTCTTTCTTTCTTGCTCTCAAAAATAAATAAATGAAAAACCTTTTTTGAAAAAAGTTTAAAAACATGTTTAAAAAAATAACGAAAAACTTCCTTACTTCACACAGAAATTCTTCATACCCTTTTTGCAACTTAAGACCAAAATTATTTCAAAATGAAAAAGTTTTATTAAAGAGAGAAAAACAAGGCGTGACTGGCTGACTCAGTTGCTGGAGCATGTGACTTTGATTGTAGGGTCATGAGTTTGAGCCCCATGTTGGGCACAGGATTTACTTAAAAAAATAAAGACTAAAAGAAACTTTTAAAAAAGAAAAACAAAAGTGAGTGGTAAATGACACCTGAATAGTTAAGAAAAAAGAGTTCTCCCAAAGAGTGTGTATTTAACTATTCAGGAGAGGCACAGGACCACTCCAAGTTTCCCTCACCCAACAGAATGCACAAGAATTAAGTAGATACAGCAAAGACACAGCAAAAGGACTGAGAAAGTACAGCTGAAGGGAGTGATGCCCTGACAAAGGCCAGAGCTGGAGCTGCACACAGCCCTGCAGCCTCCAGGCAGGCTGCCTATTCCCCAGAACTTGCTAACCAAACTCATACTGCACAGGGAACCCACCCAAGCACAGGCTGGATGACCTTGGACAAGTTACTCCACCCTTATGAGCCTCTTCTGTGCAGTGAAGATGGCTTCATCTGTGTCTTAGGGTTGTAGTAAGACAAAAATAATGTAAGCAAAAGCACACAGAACTAGCATAGGCCTTCAATAAAGGGTTCACACTGATGGTTCTAATTAAGAATAAGAAATGGTTGGGGTCCCTGGGTGGCTCACTGGGTTAAGCCTCTGCCTTCGGCTCAGGTCATGGTTTCAGGGTCCCGGAATCGAGCCCCACATTGGGCTCTCTGCTCTGCAGGGAGCCTGCTTCCCCTCTCTCTCTCTGCCTGCCTCTCTGCCTACTTATGGTCTCTCTCTCTTTGTCAAATAAATAGAGGAAAAAAAAAAAGAAATTGTTAAATCATATCCCATAGTTTAAGAAAGTAGAAAAACATGTAATTCATCTTAAATAAACTTCTACGGAAAAGGTTAAAATGAAAGCCACAGTGCCTGAAGGGGTATACTCCAATTAGCTAGGAAAACCACTAATGTGAAATTCCTCACTCCCCAAGCATCTGACAAATGAGGCGTAGTTTTCCATCCTTAGAACCACTTTGGATCTTTGGATCTTTAACACAACTAGCGTTAGCTAAATATGTGAAACACAATTCATTATGAAACTTACTGATTTCAGGCAACCCTCTAGCGTCCCCTCCCTCCTCAGCTTTGTACTATCACTTTGGTATCACTCAATAAACTTGTGCTGACCACCCAAAAAAAAAAAAAAGAAAGAAAGAAACTCACTGATTTTCTTTTGTATTCACCCAGAGAGCCTCATTACAGTATGTCCCTGGGTGCTTTTCATCACCTAATTAGCATCAGGCACTTTTCTAAATCTATCAAGACCTACCACACAAAACATCATAACAAAAATACTTATGTCTCAGTGAAATTATAGGTGATTTTTCTTTTTTCTACCTCCTAAATTTTATGTGAGATACTAAATCATACCAGAAAATAAATAATTTACAAATAAAACTCACTATGATCAAGTTCTTGGCGAAGCGTAGTTTAAACTTACCCTTCTCTTAACATGTTCACATTAACTTGGCTGTAAAATGTAGTCAATATACCAGACGATTAATCCTGTGTGCCTACTTGGTCATTTCCTTGGATTTAATGGGGATGACAAGAAAAGCACTTACCTCGACACTATTTGCAATATAACGGTTGTCACCTTCAACTTTGACAGAGAAGTCATAATAACCACTGGAAAATTTGACATTCACGAAGTTTAGTTCAAAAACATCCCTGTTAAGAATGACAGCGGGGTTAGCAAGCACTCACATAGCAAAGTCATGAATGTAACAAAGGGGCCGCGCATGGCCCTCCTTGAGACAAGCCAGGGTTATGCCACGTCTTCTCCTTCCCACCCAGCTGGGCCACCTCCTGCTCAAGCACAGATTACGGTGTGGGCAAAACTTCAGAGAGATCTAAAATGACCTCCTCCTTCTAGTCTCTGAAGTCTTCTCTCCCTTGTTTCCTCCTCTCCACTCCTAAAACCCCACCCCCTCGGGTAGGCTTCCACAATTAAATGCAAAACAGTCTACAGGATGATCCCTATTATGTTTAAAAAAGAGACAGCGAGAGAGTAGAAATGTTCAAAAAGGTTGGTGCAGAGCAGTATAATTGCAGGCAATTTTTTATATCACTTCTACTTCTCTGTGTTTTGTGAATTTCCTAAAAATGACATGTCTTACTTTTATGAAAATATCAGTAACTTTTATTTTAAAGGGGGGAAAAGGTAGAGAATTAACTTCAACTACATAGCAAAATCCCAAATGTCTTTTACCATCATTCCTAAAAATGATTTTGCTTTTTAATTTGACATATTTTCTGTTTATCCTTATCATTGTCTAAGAAATGAATATTCTTGGGGCACCTGGCTGGCTCAGTCAATAAAGCATGCAACAATTCTTTTTTTCTTTTTTTAGCATGTGACTCTTGACCCTCTGGGGTTCAAGCCCCATATTGCACCTAAAGCTTACTTAAAATAAAAAATAAATAACACTCAGAGTTCCCAGTCTTAGCTTACCAACACTTAACAAGATCTCATATAAAAATTGATCCTTAATTCTTTTAAAATTTCCTTAACAATATGCAACCATTAAAAATAAGACTAAAGCGGCACCTTGGTGGCTCTGTCGGTTAAAGGTCTGCCTTTGACTCAGGTCAGGTCATGATCCTGGGATCCTAGGATCCCGGGATCAGGCCTTGTCATTGGGCTCCCTCTCTGTACTCACTGCCTGCGGCACATGCCCCTCCCCTGCCACGCACCCCCTCCTCCACCCTGTTCCCACCCATTCTGATCTCTCTCTCAAATAAATAAACAAAAAATATTTTTTAAAAAATAAGACTGAAGAAGATTTAATCCAATGGGGGAAATAATCATGAGACACTGTTATAGACAAAGCATAATCCTAATTCAATTAAAAATATATTTATTTGCATAGAAAAAGGGCTGACAAAAAAAAGACAAAATGTGAAGAGGAGTTATCTCTAGGTGGTAGAACTATTAGTGATTTATATTTTATTTGGGGGCTTTTCTGTATTTCTCCTACAATAAATATGTATTACTCATATATCAAGAAAAAATAGCATCAAATTTAAAACTTGCTACTTACATCACAATGACAAGACAGAGACAACTAGAAATAGATACGGAAGGAAACATCAAAACTAAAACAAAATTCTTTTAGCTTTGTTTTTTTTTTGTTGTTGTTGTTTGTTTTTTAGTGATCTCTACACTCAATTTGCAGCTTAAACTCACAACCCTGAAATTAAGATTCCTATGCTCTAACAATTATGTGAGCCCGGTGCCCCTCTTCTAGCTTTAAAAAATCCTTTTCTTGGGCCGCCTGGGTGGCTCAGTGGGTTAAGCCGCAGCCTTTGGCTCAGGTCATGATCTCAGGGTCCTGGGATCGAGTCCCACATCGGGCTCTCTGCTCAGCAGGGAGCCTGCTTCCTCCTCTCTCTCTCTCTCTGCCTGGATCTCTGCCTACTTGTGATCTCTCTCTCTGTCAAATAAATAAATAAAATCTTTAAAAAAAAAAAAAAATCCTTTTCTTAAATAACTATATATTAGGAAGTCAAATTTACCTAAGCAAAGTTTAGGTAAATTTGATTTGGGGATATTTCATAATATCCATATTAATTTGTGTTATATTGGCTGCAGGCAAAACAAGTCTATTGGTACCCTTCAAAAATAAGTTCAAGACTTACCCGACAGGGGTAAAAGATGTCTTCTGGAGGACAGTGGCTCTGGAAGCAACAGATTTAGCATGTTCTAGTTTAACAGTGGCCTGAGTCAGAGGCTGAGACAGAACATTGGTGACCTGCAACTAGAAATAAATTTTAAAATTATCTGTAGCAACAAAGGCCAAAGGAGTACAAAATTTTGTTTCTGGGGAGATTTATCCACAGGGAGCCAGCTCTGCAGGGGAAGAGACTTTATTTCAAGACATCTTCACTGACTCTGGTCTACGATCTATCAGAAATCAACACAAAATACAAGGAGATTGGTAATGGGACAGATTATAGAATGTTAGAGGTGGGGGGGATCTTAAAGATGATCTCATCCAACACTCATTCTTCAGATGGGGATGGGCACTTTACACACAACCTCCTTTATCAATCATCTGAGATAGACGGCATAATCTCTACTTTACAGATGAAGAAACTGAGCCCACAAGGCCAGTTCAGTTGGTCTAGGACTCAAACCACAGCCCATCTAGCTACAAAGGCAGTACTTCTACTTTGCTCTCCTAGCTGCCCCCTCCTGACTTACAGTGAACTATGTTAATCAGATGATTTCTCACCCCAGCCTTTGCTGAGGGGGTGTGAGCACAGGCAGGGGAGAGGCAATTTTGAAAGAGAAGGCACTTCCTCAGGAAAATTAAGAGGCCACCAAAGTAGAACTGATGGAACTGTCCTGCATGGAACCCCAATGTCTACCATAAATAGAATGCTAAGTTCTTATGAAGATTTCCAAACATCAAAATATGCCTCATTTGAGATGAAAACTCCAAGCTTACTCAAGATCTGTGCATTTCCTCTGTTCAGAGAGTCACCATAAAAAAGCAGTCTCTGGGGGCACCTGGGTGGCTCAGTGGGTTAAGCCTCTGCCTTCGGCTCAGGTCATGATCCCAGGGTCCTGGGATCGAGCCCCACATTGGGCTTTCTGCTCTGCAGGGAGCCAGCTTCCTCCTCTCTCTCTGCCTGCCTCTCTGCCTACTTAATAAATAAAGAAAAAATCTTTAAAAAAAAAAAAAAAAGCAGTCTCTGCTTCCTGCTGAGCAAGAAGGAGGGACATGCTATGAAGAGGCAGAAAGACAAACTGAAAACAGGAGGAAGAGACCTGGTGTTAACAACTGTAAGCACCAGAATTACAGGGGAATTTAGAAAAAGTAGTCTTTAAAAAATGTATTTAGAAATGTATTATTTAGGGCGCCTGGGTGGCTCAGTGGGTTAAGCCGCTGCCTTCGGCTCAGGTCATGATCTCAGGGTCCTGGGATCGAGTCCCGCATCGGGCTTTCTGCTCAGCAGGGAGCCTGCTTCCCTCTCTCTCTCTCTCTCTGCCTGCTTCTCCATCTACTTGTGATTTCTCTCTGTCAAATAAATAAATAAAATCTTTAAAAAAAAAAAAAAAAAAAAAGAAATGTATTATTTAAATAATGTATTATCTAAATAATGTATTTAGAAATAATGTATTTAGAAAGTTCTGGTACTGGAAAATGCCTTTTAGAAGTAAGACTCTTCTATACATTTAGAGTTACGACCCCAGAAATACAATTTTCTTGCATTTAATTTCTCAAAAGACTGGCGATAAAAAAATCTTCCAGGGGAAAAAAAAAACCTTTTCTGGATTTTTTTTGAAGAGTTCTGTGTCTAGTTCATCCACGGGTCATATCCCCAATTCTAGGCTAAGGGAAATGAGCCTTGCTCTACTTTTAATGGGTATGTCCTTGGTTGGGGCAGGAAGGTGGTTACAATTAGATCTCCACCAGTCCTTAGATTTCTGAGAGCCTTCCACTGGAAAAAGGTCAGGGCCACACAGCTTGGACACAGAAGTCGTACCCGAAGGATAGCCTGCTCGTAAGTGTCGGAAGGAGAGCCCTCGGGCACAACTACAACTGGCACGTGATAGCGGTTCTGAGAGAGCGCAGAGGCAGCAGAGGCCACGCTGAATGCTTCTGAGAGTGACTCAAAGTTCTTCTTGCTGAAGATGGCATTCATGAGTTGGATGACCTGATCCTGAAAGAAAAGGCGAAATGCAACTTGAGATCGTCCTCTGGCAGGAAGGTGGTCATCCTGACCAAAACCCTGAAAAGATTGATATTATCGATGTTTTCCAAACGAGGAAAATGAGGTTTTTAAAAAGTTAAGTAACTCCTACAAGTTATAACAGGAAAAGAAAAAGCAGAAAAAAAAACAGAAAAAAAAAAAAAAACCAAGACCAACATTCACATGTAAGTCTGTCTCCTCCCAGAAGAAAATATATTCTTCCCTAATTCCTTTCACCCTCCCACCTAACCTAACTTCCTTCCCGACTCCCCTCTGAGCAGTACACTGGAGTTAAGTTTGAATTCACAAGACCAAACCTTATAGCCAAAATGTACATTAGAAAGAAACTAAAATAACTTTCCATTAAGAACTAATGGGCTGTTTAGAGAAGAAACTAAAAGCAGTTTTTTAAAAAAGTGGAAGCTAAAAGGCATTATTAAAATTCTGGAGGTTGTTTGCTTAAGAGGAAACATTTTCCACTTCAATCAGTTTTGTTTTTTAAAACCTCCAATCTAACAAAAGAGCTCCCTTGTTCCCGACAGTGTTATTCACAGTCGACATGAAATAATTTTCTTTAATTGTACCAATTACATTTTTCCATCACTAGGCTATTGACATGTTAAAAATGGGTGACTATTCACCAGAATGGTTATGTCAAAAGCAATGACAGCAAAATTACTCCATCCAAATACCTGGTTAGCAGAAGCTTGGGAATAAAGCAAGAAAAAGTTTAAGTTGTGTATGTAGAATATCACCAACTCATCTACCATGTTGTATATAAGAGTTCCTACATGATTTGTACCGTAAGACCCACATTCCTGTACTCTACCCATCACAGAAAATAAGAGAGCATTGCATCTCCAGATATTCTATACTCAGGATGAACCAAAGACAACAGAAGAAAGCTAATACATGAATAAATTATTAGGTCACATTCTCCAGAGAAAATAGAAAATCAATTCAAATTACCCAAGACAGATCATTAATTACTATTTACTTGAAGAAACTCAGCACAAAACTCAAAATGCATGAAAGAAATTGAAGTTCTAACTTGGAACCCGAATCTCTCCTCCTAAAATTAAGACAGCAGCAGCTTGTCTTTTAAATCCTTTAGCTCGAGGGTTGGTGGCCTGCTCACAAACAAGGGGTACAAAGAGGGTCCGGCTCAAAAAGACTTCCCACACACATTCCAACCAAAGGTTCTTTCAGGTTAATGAGCTCCTCTTGGGGAGGGGGGACCCACAAAGAAAAGAAAAAAGAATTAAGTCTTGGTAGATGTCTGGTAGACACACATGCCTCTCAGATAACTGTATCAATCAGCAAAGATTAATTAAGATTTAGCCATTGCCAAAGATGAGGTGGAAGGGAGAACAGGGCACTTCTCAAGGAGGAGGGTTTGCCTGGGCCACCGACGTGGAAATCACTCAAGAAACAAGCAGTAAGGAGTACCAGAAGACAGAGAGGTGAAACTAGTGTAATCATGTGGCCTTCTTGTCACCACCTCATGACATACCCTCCCCAATTTAAAGCAAATGTAACAAGGCTGGAGATCTACCACCCATCATGTGGGAAAGAGAGAGCCCGCAGCATGGGGAGACCTGGTTTAGGGGCATCGATACTACCTATTATCTGTGTGTCCCCACATGTGTCACGCTGTCATTCTACAGAGGGACCAAGTCTGACTGAGCATATTACTCAGATTTCCTATGGCGATCAAATGAGCCACACATAAAAATGCTTTCTAAACTATAAAGTGTTATAAGACAAAAACAATAAAATAAGTTAAGTGTGACACCATTTACATGTCTATTCCACAGATAACCAGTTTCTTGAGGATAGGCATTACATCTGTTTCTCATTTTCAATGCCTAACCCAAGACACCATGTGACTATACACCAAGCCCAACTCAACATCCCCTCTGAAAAAAACTGTTCTTAGCAGATGAAGTCAACAACCCCTTTGGGTTTCATGCCTGAGAATGGTCAGGTACCTCCTTAATGGATGGCTCCGTGCCCACGTGGTCCATGAGCTTGTAGGTGGCAGCCACAAATAAGGCTGTGGTTTCCAGTCCTTCTTCAAACTGGAGATACACACCTCCCAGTTCATCAAGGCGAGCAACAAGATCCTGTCACAACAAAATGGAAGCAGGCTGGAAGTCAAGTGATCACCCAAGGAGATATGCAAACCACAGTCACCCCGTGCAGGCAGTTTTGAGAAATTTCACTCTAAATCTCTAAATCTGGAGAAACACATTAAATCTGGAGTACTCTGTCAAACAAGATGCTGAGGTAGATACAATCTACATAGCAGAGTACTGCTCTTTCTCATTCAGTGCTCTAAAGGATGGACAGAGACATGCTCCTCTCCTGGGCAACAAGATAAGGCAGCAAACATGCCTGTGGGGCACCCAGTGAGGACACCGGGTGGACTGCCTGTCATCACGGACTATGTCGTCCACAAGAGGGAATCAGGTACTTTAGAACCTCACTTGTTCTTACAACACCATATAAGGAATCGTGGCTCAGACATGAAATAATTTGTCCGAGATTACAAAGAACTAAGTAGCAGAAAAAAATGCCTAAATTTCAGGTTTGTTAGGCTCTAAAATCTGTGGACTATGAACCCGTACTGACAAAGGGCTGGCAAAGTAAACTGTTACCTAATGGACGGTGTAACTATCCTACCCTAGCGAATATCCCCCAGGACATATTGCTCTCATACAAAGAATGGAAGTGTGGCATGGGTGTGAAAAGAAACATTACTGGCCAAAATAAGCTATGCATGTCTATCTGCAAGACTCTTTTAAAAGGTTTCAAAGACAGGAGTTGGGAAATTCATTTGGCGAAATAAAATTCACACCTCAATCTCCTCCACGATGCTCCTCAAGTCAGCATGCTGGGACAGGTGGGATGCCGTCTGCAGAGCCTGGACTGTTCTGGAAGATAAAAGTGAATGTCCAGTCTTACCTCCATTCACCTGCTCACTCCTGCTCGAAATGTGATGCTTTCAGGAATATCCCTCTCCTGTTCTTAAGAAGTATAAGACTGTCTCAGCTGCTAAGGAGCTTAATTACAATCCAGTTGGGAAAGGCTGCTACATTACAAAGATCCTAACAGCAGGAAAAGGCAATCCAGGCAACATGACCTGAAGTAAGTACTGTGGGCACTTAGTAAATGTGGGCACTTAGAGAAGAGACAGAGAGCAAGTTCACCCTTTCTGGAAATCCGTTTTGTTCCTAGTGGCTTCGCATACCAAACACTGAATAAGACCCGCTTAGGTTTAGAAGAGTTCGGCTCCTTCGGGAGAACAGAATCCAAGCGGATCGAGGGTATCTGGCAGCTCCGAGTTGCACAAAGCACTGTGCTAGGCAGAACTTAGCTGCCTGGAAACTTTCCACTTTTCTCACTCTATGATCGAAGAAATATTATGGAATCCACATTTGCAGACTGTTGGGTAGAATTTGGAGCAACTTTTCTGAATCCAGATCCACGTGCTATGAACAGGAAACTGTCACTAGACACGTGCTGACTGCTCCAATACTCATTCCATCCTCGCCCTGCTGGGAGACCTGAAAAATCACTCACCCTTCAGGCATTAAATAAGATAAAAGAAATTTGGTTCTGAATCCAGAATTTATTCTCTTTTTCTTTCCCTACCACTTATTCCTGATTATAAAAGCATGTATTTGTCAAAAATAAAATTCCTTTAACACCTACCCTAAAGATAAGCCTTTTCCAACTTATTAACTTAATAATATGATGTGTATGTCTTTCAGTATCGGTACATATAGACATCCGTCACTCTTATGAACCAGTACATAGTACTCTACTGCTTGGATGTACCACAGTTTACTCCTTGACTCTCTTGTGGACACACATTTTTGTTGTACCATGTCATACAGTGCTGCACCAAGCCTCATTCACTGGTCTATTTTTAAATTGAACTGAAATTTACATCAGAAAATTAACCATTTGAAGGGCTCCTGGGTGGCTCAGTGGGTTAAAGCCTCTGCCTTCTGCTCAGGTCATGATCCCAGGGTCCTGGGATCGAGCCCCGCATTGGGCTCTCTGCTCAGCAGGGAGCCTGCTTCCTCCTCTCTCTCTGCTTGCCTCTCTGACTAATTGTGATCTCTGTCTGTCAAATAAATAAATAAAATCTTTAAAAAGAAAAAAAAAAGAAAATTAACCATTTGAAAAGTGAACAATGCAGTGGTATTTAGTATGTATCTATCTCACCACCTCCGTGTAGTTCCAAAATGTTTCTGTTTTCAAAAGAAAACCCTGAAGCCATTGAGCAGCTTCTTCCTAGCTTAATGGGCACAGCTCCTGGAACCCCCAATCTGCATCTGGGTCTATGGATTTACCTACTCTGGACAACTCATATAAATGGGATCATACACTATGTAACCTGCGTCTGGCTCCTTTCCCTTCGCCTCATGTGTTCAAGGCTCACTTTGTTGTGGCGTGTAATCAGTACGTCATCCTTTTTATGGCTTGTTCATGTAGCTGCACCCACTGATGAATATATTTCTGTAAGATAAACTTTACAGGTAGAATGTGGTAGGTGCACACACGTAAGATTTTTTTAATTAGATTCTACTCTCTTAGTGCAGATAACTTGGAAAATAGAAATGGTGGTTTTCCGGATGGAATGGAGAAAGCAGAGGACCCCCAGTGGTTAAGCAAAAGCTGCTCAACCCCAGAACGATCCCTTATTTCCCAAGAGGTGACAGGGCTTTTCTGTAAAACCACCACTTGTCCATTAAGTCATCATGATGGGCAATGGAGAGAGAATCTGTCTGCTTCCATTGAGATCATAACCATTTAGATTCCCTCTGTGGAAAACTAATCCCACTAAGGTGACAAGCTAGAAAACAGAGCAGTTACAGTTCGTGGGCAGGGAAGCCCCAAACATTCAAAGTCTCCTATGGGAAGCTTGTTGTTAAAGTGCACTAGAGAAAATGAAATCTGAACTTCCAAACAAGATAAAAATCCCACATCTGCCCGTGATAAATGCTGAGCCCACAAAAGGCTGCTAAGACAGCCAGGAAAGAACTTTTCAATTAAGATATCGTTTTTCTCTTTAGAACGAGTGAATGTCATGCTGGTAACAACTTCAGAAGTTTTTAAGAATAAAATTAATCCACTTAGCTTTTGAAAAGTTTTGTCACTGGCTTTAATTACTTACTCTCCAGTCAGTAATTTCTTTCCCTCTGGAATACTGTATTCAAACCCTAAGAAAGCTGATCTTATCTTGCTAATATACAGCAGATGCTTTAAAAGAAATTAGGTTATGAGAGACCACAATGGCATCTTTTCAGATGGTTCATTCAAACCTGCAGGTTTTTTTCTCCATTCTAGACAAGTTTCTGAACATTCATATCCTAGAATAAGTCCACTTAAATGCAGAAGGCCCATTTAGAAGTCCTAATTTATATCGGATTTCCTTAAACAGGGCAAGGGCAAGTTGGTAGTAATGTTATACAAGGCATACAAGGCATCCTGCTAGTTTGATCTTCACAATAATCCTAGGAGAAAACTATCACTGTCCCCATTTTACACATGAAAACACTGAGGTGTAGGGCAATTAAACAGCCTGCTCATGGTTGCAGAGGTATTAAGTAGAAGGATTTGGATCTGAACACAGTTCTTTCAATCCCAAGCATGTCCTCTTTCTACCTGCAGGCTTTCTTCAAGAGACTAGAAACATCAAAGTACAGTTTCAGCCTTTACTCACTCTTTGTGGGGTACCTACCAAGCACCAATGTGTGAGTCCCATAAATAAAGAAGTTTACAATCTAATATAGAAATGACTACAGTACAACCAAGGAAGTAACCAGCTTCCTAAGAAAGGGACGTAGGAAAGAAGTGCTTAAGAGGGGGAGGAGCTTTCGTTGTATGCCCACTAAGAACCAGGCACTGCACGAGATTCTTCACATGCATTATCTCATTTAATCCTGTCACTATTCTACGATGTAAGGATTATTGGTCCACCTTTTACAGATGAGGCTCAGGGAGGCTAACTAACCCAAAGTCACACAGCAAGTAAGGAACAGAGCTGCTATTCATATTAACTAATTAACTAGCTAACTAACTCCAAAATGGATATACTCTCTTTGTATTTTTTCCTGTTCTGGGATTTTGAGGATGATGACTTTCTTTTTTGCTTGGAGGGAAATGGAAAAGATTCTGTTGTAGAAGGTGTCATCAGATTGAGGCACTGACAGTGAAATCATGACACGAGACTAGGGATCTCACTGGGGATCCTTGGGGATCTTCCCCAAGAGATTATGAGAGACCAAATTAATGTGACCTAAAACTGAAGGACAGCAGGGTCAAGTACTGGGCAAAATGTATACAAAACATCAGCCTTAGGAAAAGTAGCCCCAAAGTCACTGATGACTGACCATATGAAAATGAATAGGGTATAAATGACACAGAGAATGTAACTGACTAGGAGCCCTGTCCTTAACAAAGCTTCCAGTTTAGAAACATTTTGATCTTACTTAGCCAAAACAATCCCACCCCGATGTGCAAAAAGCTGGGAAACAACTGAACTATTCTGCAACAGGGAATCAGTGTCCCCAAACTCTTGCTAAATAATTAACAAGAGGCCAGACATGCTCCACCCTTTTTGGGGGGTTGCAAATGAAGGGGGGACACAAACAAACAAAAAAATACATAGACCGTTTTAAATGAGGAGTTTCGGTGTTAAAGGAGAAAACTACATATACTGTTACTCTCAAGTTTGGTCAACCTCCTCAAGTCAGTTACAACATTTATGTTCGAAACGAAGAGGAAAATTGCTGAGTTCTTTTCCTATAAGGTGCTTCTCCACCCAAGCCTTTTGCAGAGTAGTAGAGTCTGATTCCTAGAATGCTCCCCGCTCTGAGCACCCATGTCTCCCACCAGATGCTGTCTCACAACTTCAAGGGATCCCGTAAGCCCTCTTCCGGTGCAAAGCCCCCAGTGCCAACAGCTCACCGTGCTCAACAGGACGTACATGGCTCGCTGGCCTCACACTCCCTCAGTCATCTCCTAACCCTGGCTGCAGCCTCTCACCTCAAAAGCAATTCTGTCTTTTGAGGGCAGTGAGTTCATGCTCTGCCTCAGTGTTGTGAAGAACACGGTGTCCAGGTGAGCCCATCAGGACAGGGATCTTGCCTGCCTCAGTTCAATACCCGCATCTGCGGTGCTCGGCAGAGCCCATGGCTCATACGAGGTGTCCAGAAAAGACTTGCTGAGCCAGTGGATGAACAGTCTCCACCACAAATGAAGCCTGAGACGCACTCGACACAACAACTTACGCTAACACGGTCTCCTCCTTGCTGAGGCGAGCGGTAAGGGCGCTGAGTGCTTCTTGGGAAGCCAAGGGAAGGCCAAAGCCGCTGAGGGCGGCCACAGCATGGTAGATTTGGGTAACAGATGAGTCTTCGCTGACAGCTGCCAGGAGCAGATCTTTGGTCTCATTTGAAATAGAGATCTAAGAAAGGATTGGCAAACACAGTTTTAGAACAGGTGCTGGAGTCTGTGGCAAACAACACGGGGAGGGACCGCCCAAGTCACACCACCCGGCGGCGCACGATCTTTCCCGCTCGGCTCCTCAGACGCCAGAATTCAGTGTCTGTAGGAATGCCGCACGACTTTGAAAAGATTCTGGCAAGTCACTGGTCTACTTATATGGGTCCCCTCTGTTCGATAAATTGGATTTCCAGAACTCTGGTATGAGGGGCACTCTTCCTTTACTTTGAACATTTTTAAACATTCAAGGAAGATGGAAAGAAAAATCAAGGTTTCCCAGAAGAGAGGCAATATAGGAGAAAGTTATTTAAAAGGCACAAAAAGTGAAGACATGGGGAAAAAGTAAACTCCATTTTCTTGAGAAAAATAAAATCAAAAGAATGGAACTTCCACCCACACTAATGGATGCTCATTGTTAAAAAAAAAAATTAATCTGACACAACCCTCCCTCTTTAAAAAAACATTTTATGGTTTAAAAGTAAATATAAAAGTAGAAGCTAGACTCACCACGCACCCCGAGAGGGCCTGGCTGGACTGGGCAGCATAGAAAAGGGAATCCACATTGCCTGGATCAAGGTTTGACTTAATGAAGGTGCACGCTTTCTAAATAGGGGTGGAAAGTCAGTGGTAAGTGGTGATATACACAGAGACTGGGAAAGTATACATGCTTTTTGATGACAAAATTCTAAGCAATCTGTGATGGCTTAAAATATGAGCTATGCAAGAGTTCATGTTTTAAGTTGGTATTTTCCATAGGACATTGTATTACACAAAACTGCTGAGTTCATGCCAAAAGCAACAAACCTCAAGTACTTTAGTCCTTCCGAACCCTAGAAAAAAAGGAAAGAAACCACTTCCACTGACCACCTGCTCTGGCCATAATCTGTGCTGGAAGTTTATGATGTTCTTCCTTTTAATGAACACCTAAGAACCCTATGGTAGATATTATCATTCCCATTTAACAGAAAAAGAAACTGAGGCTCGGAGTAGTAAGTTACCTGGTGAAGGTGACAAAGCTAAGTGTCTCCTCTGATTCTAAATGTACTGGGGTCTCCACTAAGATGTCTCCAAAGCTAAGTCAGGTTTAACACATCTAAAATGAGCTTGAAACCTTCCATTTGTTCATATGGGCTTTCCAGCTTATGTATAGGCATCACCACGTACCCAACTACCTGAGGCAGAAACCTAGGAATCATTCTTGACTTTTCCCTTACCCTACAGGCCTAGTGAGCTTACCTCCCTTCTCATTTTTCAAACCTAATCCCCACCCTCTGGCCTCTCTCACTGCCTTATTTCAGGCACTTGTCATCTCTCACCTAGATTGTTACAATCATCTCCTAACTGGTCTCAAATCACATAGTCCATTCTGCATACTGACCGCTCAAGGGTAATCTTTGACAAAATACAAATGCAACCATGTTACTTTGCTGTCAAAACCTTTGGGTAATTCCTTATTATCCTCAGAACAAGATTCCAAGTTTCTGATACAGCATAAAATGCCCTCATGACTGACATTCATTTTCAGTGCCAGCTTTATCACTACACCACCCACCTCGAATTCCCAAATCTTGCCCTCCTGCCTACTGTGGTGACCCAAAGACACAGGGACAAGGTCCCTGAACTGATGGATCTCAGCTATTCCCACCGCTGGAAGCATGTGTCCGTCGTCCCTACCTCTGCCAAACCAGCTCCTATCCGCATCTCTGCTCATTCAAGTTAGGCCAGGTGCCTTCCCTCCAGAGTGCTCCCCCAAAGCACTTACCATATGGCACTAACTACCTCCCCTTACAACCACTTACCTAAGAGCAAAGACTTTGATGAACCCCAATCACAGCGTCTGCCACAAAGGAGGCACATTATAAAACCGATACTATTCTTACTGTATCAAACTCAAAGACCTATTATTTAATAGTTCTATCACTAAATATTCTGGCTGAGGTAACATAAAATCTACCTATTCATAATTAAATGGCAACGAAATAGTTAAAAGTGGGTGCTTCTGAGGAGTAGGACAGGGTCTAGGGCAAGGTGGGCCATGTATGTAATAGGTTCCTGCTTTCTACTAACTGCTGTGCTGTATTATCTGATGTTTAACTGTGTACATGTGCTACTCTAACCAAAAACCTATTTTTTAATTTTATGAGTAAAATTTAAATAGCAGTCTCAAAACAAATGAGTTTCAACCAAAAGTTTGAAAGAAACCAAAGAGGGACACCTAGATGACTCGGACGGTTAAGTGTATGCCTTCAGCTTGAGTCATGATCCCAGGGTCCTGGGATCAAGTCCCGCATTGGAAGGCTCCCTGCTCAGCAAGGAGCCTGTTCTCCCTCTCCCCTCTGCTCCCCATGCTTGTGCTCTCTTTCTCTCTCTCTCTGACAAATAAATAAATAAAATCTTAAAAGAAGAAAGAAAGAAAGGAAAGAAAGATCAAAGAAAGGAATACTTCACACTGCACAAATTAGGGGTTTAAAGAAAACAAGGAATCCCTCAGCAGACCCTGGGTAAGCTTAAGACATGTGCTTTGTCGCCATCTGGTGCTTCAACGATAGAATAACAGCATCTGATACCCCAAACAGGGATTATGGCCATTGCTACCCCTTTTTGAGGACCTAAACTGTGTCAACGCTGTTCTAAGTGCTTTATGTGCATTCTCATTATGCATTAGGTCCTCCTATTATCTTAAGTTTATAGACAAGAAAACTGAGGCATCAGAGAGCCAGAGTGACTTATCCAAGGTCACTCAGCTCTTAATGGAGGAGCTAGAATTCAAACCCAGGCAGCCTGGCTCCACTGTCTGAGCTGTACAACCTCTGATTTGTGCTGGTAGAAAACCAGTAACATGCCAATTCTAAATCTTCACCCAGGCAAATCAAGGTAAACAGTACAAGCAGTCAGTGGCTTCCAAGCTCCCAATGTCAATTTGGTTTTAAAAGCAGCAGCAGAAGGGAGAGAAGGCCCCAGGAGACACACCCTGGAGGCTCAGTAAGCCCACCCAGGGCTGAGGCCTCAGCTGGCCACTCTAACTTTGACTTCAGCTGTCCCCATTCCAGATTCATCTTCCCAACTGACGTCTGCAAATCACCCCCCCAAATCCACCTTTCTGTGCCCTCTGTTGAGACTCCAATTATCTAAACGTCTAAAAGTACATCAGTGCTTTTCTCTACCCATGCTTCCCTCCAGTTCCCCGAACAGAATCAGGAGCCAAGAAAAGACAGCAAAATCTCCCAGCTATGCTTACCTCTCCCTTATTTCCTCCATTAATATCTCCCAACTACTCTTTTTTTTTTTTTTAAGATTTTATTTATTTATTTGACAGACAGAGATCACAAGTAGGCAGAGAGGCAGGCAGAGAGAGAGGAGGAAGGAGGCTCCCTGCCGAGCAGAGAGCCTGATGCGGGGCTCAATCCCAGGATCCTGAGATCATGACCTGAGCCGAAGGCAGAGGTTTAACCCACTGAGCCACCCAGGCATCCCTCCCAACTACTCTCTCACACCACGCTCTGTATTCTCGCCAGACTCTGTTATGGCATCGTGCTGTCGAAGCATACCCAGATGAGAGCCCCCACAACAGGGCCTTTGTAACTGGGCCCACCTTTTTCATATGCACTTCTTACCACCCTTCTCCCCACGCCTCTGCTCCAGCTGCCCCGGAAAACCAACCCACTGCCCCCCAACACCCAACAAGCACAGTTAAGCCTCCAGGTTTAGTACAGGCTCTTCTCTCCATCTGGAAGCCCATTCACCTTGTCAGTTCAACTTCTCCCTTTCAAGGGAGACATACTAACAAAACTCCAGGGACACCTGGGTGGCTCAGTCGGTTATGCCACTGCCTTCAGCTCAGGTCATGATCCCAGGGTCCTGGGATCAAGTCCAGCATTGGGGTCCTTGCTCAGCAGGGAACCTACTTCTCTCTAGGCCTCTGCCTGCCACTCTGCCCACTTGTGTGTTCTCACCCGGGTGTGTGTGCGCATGCTCTCTCTCTCTCTGACAAATAAATAAATAAATAAAATATTAAAAAAAAAAAAAACTCAAGACTTCTTTTAAAATAAGCTTTCCTTGATCCTTCTCCCCACACCCCACACCCCCAACCTACTACCTTCTTTCTCTACCAGTGAATCTCCAAATTGGAAAAGCTCCCTCCCTCAACACTGGACAGAACTGATCACATCTTCATCCTGAAATATTCCCTCCCTTCCCCTCCAGGATTCCCCTGCACTCTCCTGGCTCTTGTCCAGCTGCTCCTTAGTTTCATCCTCTTCTACCTGACCATTCAACACTGGAGTTTTTAAACTCCTCGGCCCACTTCTCATCCATTCTCTCTCTCCCAAGGCAATCTCATTCATTCCCATGGCTTCTACAGAACCCCTGCGCAGACCGTCTCAGAGCTGTACTCCCGGGTCAGACTTCTCTCAATGGCCACTGAAATAACTCAAAAGCACTTCAAGCTCAACATGTTTAAGACCAAACCCATGATCCTGCCCACACAAACCTAATTCTCCTTCTGTGTTTCTATCTTACAGAATGGCCCAACCACCCACTTGTGCAGCAGAAGTTGGAAGTCTGGGTGTTATCTTTTGTACCGTTTCTGCATTCAGTCCTGCCCCATATTCCCCTGCCAAAGTCTGTCCTCTACAGAACAGGAGAGAAACCTCTCCAAAATGAAAATGGATCCTGATAATTGCTGCTTAAAATCAACTGCTCTTTAGGAAAAAGCAAACATTTTCCTGTGGCTGCGAAGGCACTGAGATTTAACCCCCACTTTCCCCCCAAGCTCCACTCTTCCCTCTCTCTCTCTCTCCCCCATGGTCCACTCCACATGCTGCCTCCTCTCAGTCTCTCAAATGTAATCTGCTCCCTGCCTGCACAGGACCTTTGCGCCTGCCATTCCCACTGCCTGAAGTTCCTTCCCTCCCCTGTCTCCTGGTTAACTTCTACTTTCCCTTCAGAACTCAGATCAACTATACCTTCCTTCACTTATTTCCTCCATTAATATCTCCTAACTACTCTTTTTTTTTTTAAGATTTTATTTATTTATTTGACAGACAATTAAATTATTTATTTATTTGAGTGCCTACCAGGTGCTACTCTAGGCCCTGGAGAGGCACGACAAATAAAATGAATACAGTCCCTGCCCTCAAGATGCTGTAACTTAGGAGGATACAGAGTGAGATTTAGGTTCAGAGATTTCTTTGGGAAAGCCATCCCTGACCAGGTCAAAGTCCCCTATTTATAACACCATCTATCTCACCTTCATAAAATTTAGCATTGTTACAAATATTCATACATCTATTTGATTATATGACCAATGCCAAACTCCACTATTGGACTATACATTCCAAGAGGGCAGAGGCTCTCTCTCACTGTTCAACACTGAATCCCCAGCGCCTAGCACAGAGCAGAAATTCACTAAGTATCTACTGAGTGACTGACTAAACTGTGCCATAGCCAATACAGACCACAACCCCCTGCACAAGGCCAGGGCTTATAGTGAGCTTCCTTGGCAGACTGGGTGAGCACTGCTCCCTCTGCTGGACTCTCACACACGTGTGTCTGGGACTCTCCACACACTAGGTGTCCCTTTGCACGGAGTACCTGGTCTCACTATCATGGCCCCTGCCTTTCACTAGATAATGAGCTGCTGTCTTCTCTGCACTTAGCATAATGTCTGGCACACAGAGGTACTCCATAAATTACTACTGCTGGAAGAAATGTCTGACTGCCTCCTATGCCCAGCAACCAGCTGAGTACCTGGCCCTCGGCACATACTCAGCCCTTGTTGAATGGTACAATATACTGACCTTCCTAAGCACTCACCAGGTACCAGGCACTGAGCTAAGCACTTTATCCTTATCATCTCATTTAGTCCTCACAACAACCCTGTAAGGGGTTCACCACCCCGTTTTACCAACAGGGAAAGTGTATCATTGACAACCTGTTACAGCGCCTAAAGTTCACAGATTGCAGTCGCTCGAATACTACATCACAATTTTTGCCATAGTATATATCCTATTTACTTCAAACTTTCAGTAAAATGAATACAAAACTCCCACCACTGTTCTTAAATCTTGCAGAAAGCTAAGCAATATATCTATAAAATCACCATTCTCATGTGCTTATGGTTTTTAAATACACGTGTACAGTACCTGACTATTAAAATGAAAGATGTTCACTCTTCATAACACCTAAAATCAACTCTCATCCCACACTCTGCTGTTCCTAGAACTGCTTTCTATCCTCATCTTCTAATTAAGCACCATTCCTCTTGGTTTTGCTGCTAAAATCTCTGTGGTAGAATAACCAAAATCTCCCCTGAGAACCTATCTGTGAGAACAACCAGTTCAGTGCCCCTAGCAGGATCGGAGTTCCCTCTGCTCAGCTGAAAGCAACAACGGAGCAGGACACGTTCCACCACACAGAAGTGGTAGTAATGGAGACTGTCCTCCATGGATTTGTTTAGTGTGCACATCCAATAAGGCAATTCGATCACTTGAAACTTCCATACAACTCTCTTCCTTCCATTGCTTATAACACAAACATTACACAATCACCACAGCACGCTCCATAAGCGACTTAAGAGTGAAGTATGTGATTCGCCCATTTATTTTCTAATCAACAGGCACATCTGAGAGCTTGCACTTCTAATATGCTAATGTTTACAATTCATTCAACAACTATTTGTTGAACACCCTGTGTTTATTACACATCAAGCAGTGGGGAGGACAGTTTGAGGAAAAATGTCAATCAATGTACAATAACCCTTATTACTATAGAGAAGAGCTGAGAGCTAAAACTAGTACATACTCACGATATGCCAGCACCATGCTAACTACCCTAACACGCATCACCTGTGAGCGGACTATTAGTATTATTATCTCTATCTTACAGATGAGAAAAACAGATTCTGGAAAGTTCAGTAAGCTGCACATGTCACTCGGTTGTGAAGTCTGACTTTAAAATCTGTTTTATAAACCTAAAGCCACAGCTGGCCCAATCATGCAATCATGCAATACCCTGACCACAGTGTAGTGTGCAGTTGTCTGGATAGCTTCAGTCTGTATCTTCAGCCCTGATCAATGTCTCTTCAAATTCAGGACATCCGCGGGGATACCTCTAGGAGTATGTGTTCAACCTAAATCCATGGAACTCCCAATCATGAAGACAGAGAAAAAGGTATTGTTCTAACTAATGTGAGAGCGGCTCACTCCTCCATGATCCCTCCTGAATCTACAGTTCATGGAACTGAATCCTACAGTTCATGGAAGCTTGAAAATGACCAGTAGAAACCGCTCTTCCTGCATTCAAATCCACCAAAATTCAACCTTGACCTAATATTCCAATTTTATCTCTTATACCTCACCATATAAAACCTCTATGAGTCAAGGCTGCTCTACTCTGTGTCTCCCAGTTTTCTCTCTTCGCCAGGTGTCCCCCCCGCCAACAGACACTGCAGCCTCCTGTACATTTCAGTCTCTGCGCCAGGCATTATCTGAACTCACGTGAATAGATTATAAATAGAGGCAAAACTTTTTAAATATTGGTGATGATAATAACTACCACTTAAAGGGCCTTTTGGGGTCCAATCACTTACTTGGCATAATATGATTTCCCTTTATCTTTATAATGATCCAGTGAGGAAGGCATCATATCTCCCCTTTTACAGAGAAATGGAACCAGAATCAAAAACTTGGGCAAGGGGTGCCTGGGTGGCTGTCAGGTAAGCATCTGCCTTCCGCTCAGGTCATGATCCCAGGAGCCTGGGATCGAGCCCACATCAGGCTCCCTGCTAAGTGGGGAATTTGCCTCTCTCTCTCCCCTGTCCAGGCTCATGCCCTCTCTTACTCTTTCGCTCGCTTGCTCGCTCTCTCTCTCACTCATCTGCTCTGCACTCTCTCTCTCTCCAATAAACAAATAAAATCTTTAAAAACAAACTTGGGTTCACTAGCACTGATGCTTGCACTCTTTGGAGTGAAACTAATTTTACTAAGAAGGTACATTCTTACAGGATTTATAACAGGGCAATCACAAGGAAAAGTCCGTTTCCTTAATATAGTCAAACACAGGAAGGAAACAGCAGGCAGAAACAAGAAACAACTATCAGGAAGAAACCTGAATGAGTGTGGACCTCACAAAGCATCATAGCACAGCAAGGGTTAGCAAATTTTCTGCAAAGGACCACAGAGTAAATGTTTTAGGTTTTGGGGGCCAGTCTCTTAAGTAACTAGTCGACTCTAGCACCAAAGTGCAAAAGCAGCCACAATCAATATATAAGTGAGTGGGCTTGGCTATGTTTCAATAAAACTTTATTTACAAAAACGGGCTTTAAGCTGGATTTGACTCTGGAGGCCATAGTTTGTCAACAGTTCTGCCATATGGTATTCAGATGATGGCTGGCAGATATCGGGCAAATTATTAACCTCTCTGAGCTTCCATTTCCTCCTCTATTACAGGATAATATTTCTGACCACATAGAATTAAGACAATTAACTCAAGTTAACATAACCACTGTACCCAGCATATACAAGGCATTCAACAAATCAGTAGCAATTACTGATTCTAGTCTGGAACAGGAAATGTAAAACTAAGCCTAAGACATTTTATCACATAAAAACAAACAAAAAACACACACAGAAAGACATTACGGCCCACTCGTCAAAATGGGACATTCTGGGCATCAAAAATAGTAACAACTGTTATTCTATGTCAACTACACTTCAAAAAAGAAAAAGAAAAGAAAGAATAGCAACTGCCATGGATTGCAAAACATTACCTGGGGCTACCAATTCTGGCCATGACAGAATTAAAGGTATTGAACTTACCCTCCTCCCATAAATAACTATAAAACTGAAAAAATATATGAAGATACTGGACAACAGACAGTATAAGGTTGTGATACTTAAAAGAAAGTAAAAAGTGTGAAATGATGGGAATTTAAATAGAAATATACTCTTATAAGGTGCTTTCATTACTGTGACATGGTGAAGTAAGGATTCAAAGTACACTGTGATAAATTCAAATGCATGTTACAATCTCTAGAGCAACTACTAAAAAAATAAGTAGAGCTAAAACCAACAGGAGATATCAAACAAAATAATAAAAAATTATTCAATCTAAGACAGAAAAGAAGGAGGAAAAAAATAGTCAGACAAATAAAAAACAAATAACAAGATAGTAGACTTCAACCCAACAGTATAGTTATATCAATAAACTAAACTCCCCAATTAAAAGATAGAGATTGTCAGACTGGATGAAAACAAAAAACAAAAAACCAAGTCCCTACTGTACACTGTTTACAAGAGATAGGTTAATCTAACAATACCCAAATCTACTGATCCTACTTTATCATAACTAAAAGTGAAATAACCAGATATCATGCACCAATGACAGGAAGTACACATCACCACCTACAAAATACTTCTGCCAAGAAAACTGACCTGAATCTAATTAAGCTTCAAGAGCTAACCATCAGGGGCGCCTGGGTGGCTCAGTGGGTTAAGCCTCTGCCTTCGGCTCAGGTCATGATCTCAGGGTCCTGGGATCGAGCCCCGCATCGGGCTCTCTGCTCGGCGGTGAGCCTGCTTCCCTCTCTCTCTCTATCTCTCGCTTTCTCTGCCTCTCTGCCTACTTGTGATCTTTGTCAAGTAAATAAATAAAATCTTAAAAAAAAAAAAAAAGAGCTAACCATCAGTTTATAGGACTATAGAAGATAGGAAGTATGTTCAAAAACAGCATGAGGGGCACCTAGATGGCTCAGGAGGCTAAGTGTCTGCCTTCAGCTCAGGTCATGATGCTGGGGTCCTGGGATGAGCTCCACATTGGGCTCCCTGCTGAGTGGGGCGAGTGCTTCTCCCTCTCCCTCTGCCCCTTCCCCCAGATCATGCTCTTTCTCTCTTTCAAATAATTTTTTTAAAAAACTTTAAAAGTCCACAAACAAAGAGCATGAGGATGCTATTAATAAAAGGCAGAATGTGGATCTTCTCCAGGATAAATGATCTGGCTTGTTCTACAAATAAAAGATATTGGTTGGGGGTGGAAGAGGGGAGATGCAAACTGATACAGATGAAAAAAGTATTTAAAAGCAAAGTTTTCTTCTATTGGTAGCAGAAGAGGTCAGAGAATTGAAGAGTAAGAACTCAGTATGTCATTACTGATTTAAATGGGGAGGGGACAACATAAGAAAAAAAAGTGGGTGGCCATGAGGAACAGAGAGCAGCCTTTGGCTGACAGCCCACAAGAAAACAGAGATCTCAAACTTACAACCACAAGGAACTGCAGGCATTCTGTTAACCACCTGAACAAGAGACTGAAGCAGATTCTTCCCCAGAACCTCCAGATATGAACTCAGTCTGCTCGACACCATCATTCTGACCTTCTGAGACACTAACTAGGGAGCCCTGCCAAGCCTCCCTGGACTTCTGACCACAGAACCATTAGCTAATAAATGAGTGCTATTTTAAATAACTAAATGTATGGTCACTTGTTATGCAGCCATAGAAAACTAATACACAGGGGCACCTGAGTGGCTCAGTTAAGTGGCCAATTCATGATTTTGATCCCAGGGTCTTTGATCCCACAGCTCAGAGATTGAGCCCAGTGATGGGCTCTACACTTAACAGGAGTCTACTTGAGATTCTCTCCCTCTGCCCCTTCCCCCACTCACGTTCTCACTCTCTAAAATAAATAAATAAATCTTTAAAAAAAAAAGAAAACTAACACACAAGGCTTATATAGGAAACCTGGCCTTAACTTCTTTGCCCTAGCTGTCCATGCTACTGTAATGAATAAAATGTAAATTCACTTAAGATTGAACATTTTCCAGGACTCCTGGGTGGCTCAGTCAGTTAAGCATCTGCCTTTAGCTCAGGTCATGATCTCAAGGCCCTGGGAGGGAACCCCACATCAGGCTCCCTGCTCAGCAGGAAGTCTGCTTCTCCCTCTCCCTCTGCTCCTCCCCACTGCTTGTGTGCACTCACACTCTCTCTCTCAAATGAATAGATAAAATTTCTAAAAAAAAAAAAAAAAAAGACTGAACCTTTTCCTAAATCCAGGAAACGTTTTAGTTGTGATGCTTTTCCTAATCAAAGGTCCAAAGAGTATATTAAAACTGCCTGATACAGTGACTGTCAGTGTTTAGTAAAAATGAACACCCCCATCTTGAACTCCTTTATTATTTATAAGTCACACATACAGGGCACCTAACAAGTATATGTGGTACTATACAGTCTCACTCAGAACTATATCAATAGATTCTACAGGCAAAATTTAAGCTAATAAAAAGTAAAGTTTCTAAGACTTGCTCTTCTTTATATTCTACTAAAACACCTGGCATGGCCCCAAACATACATTAGGCATTAAAAGAGAAGAACATCTGTCAGACTAAACTAAGTATTTATATATTAGCCTTGGGTCATCCTCAAATGAGCAAGAGTTCTCAAATACACACAGGGACCATAGTTAAGGGATGAGACCAAGACAAAAGTAGCCTTACCTTTACATCTGGCACCTGGGCACCTAGGCTGCTGAGTCCCACGATAGAGTAGAAAGCAGATTCCAAACTTGTGAAAGGGCGATCCAGTGAGGCTTTCAGTCTCTCCACATCTGCCTTGGTGAGGTAGTGAGTGGGCGTCAGAGCCTGGGTGCTGGCTATGATTGTCAGGGCCAACAGGAAGACAGTGCTTGAACCTTGGGGGGAAATGACTATTAAACACAATCCAAATGATTCCAAAGTTCTATAAACGGTTCCAACGATGGTGTGCATCAAGGTCCGGGAACCAAAGCATGTAAGAAAGGGGAAGGCAAATGGGAGGTTTAACTGGGAGAGAAGTCCTGGGAAAATGGCGGGCACTGTCTTCATCCATCTGAAGGACAGTCCTCCCAGTAGCCTGTGTCGCTAAAGCACAGGACCCAGCATGCCATTCTGATTTCAAATACGTTTGTAACTCCTATGCCTCTGTCTTAGAGGCACCTGCCTCTCACCAGATTTCTTCATTTACTTACTCTTTCCTCCATCTGTGGCTCTCTGGACCCTTCTCTGGTCCTCTAACAAGTCATGTTGTACGCTACCCAGAACTTTTTCATGCTTTCCCTTACTTCAACTTTCAACTGTTTTTTTTACTCTCTGATTTCAGTTCAAGTATCTCTTCCTCAAGAAGTCTCCCCAACAGCCCTTCCTTGGGTTAGGTCACCAGTACTACGAAGTACTAAAGAATGTGACCTCTGAGGCCAGGTTTTAATACTAGCTTTGCCTGGATGTCCCGGTGGCTCAGTCAGTCAGTTCAGTGTCAACTCTTGGTTTTGGCTCAGGTCATGATCTTGGGGTTGAGACTGAGCCCCTCTCTACACTCTGCACTGGATATGAAGCCTGCTTGCACGCTCTCTAAATAAATAAATACATACATACTTTGAAAATAAATAAATCCTAGTTCTGCCGTTTATTAGCAATATGGCTTTGGCAGTTACAATGTGGCCAGTCTGACCTCGATTTCCTCAAGTGTAAAGTGGGATAATAACAGTACCCACCTCAGGGGTGTAATGAGGATTACATGAGTTAACAGAGGAAGATCTTAGAACAGCGAGAGGCTTGTAACAAGAGCTATATGTTAGGTACTTCTATTACCATCACTATTGTTGTTGCTATATTCATGCACAGCAACCTGAACTTCTATGTAGTCTATTTCAGAACTATAATTCATAGTGTAATGTCTGATTCCTTTGCTAAACTGTAAGCTCCAAGAGGAGAGAGTTTCTTCAACACATTCCAGTATTTCTAAGTATTAAACATTCCTTGGCATGTAGTAGTACTGAATTAATATTTGCTAAGTAAGTGGAAAGAAAAATTAATCCTTGTCTATGATGCTCTAGGAGACAGGAACCAGTTATGAGTGGTACATCCTCTGGGCTGCTTCATCAATTGACTGCCATCCAATTAACACAACAGTATCCACCACCACCTCCCCCCAACCACCCACCTTATCCATACTCCATGGTTTCAGTTACCCACGTTCAGCCCTGGTCCAGTATTGTCAGGTCAGGTCAGTAGTGGCCTAATGCTACATCACAATGCCTACGTCATTCACCTTACTTCATCTCATCATGCAGACATTTTATCACATAGGCCTCTATTATCAAGAAGGGTGAGTACAGTACAAGATGTTTTAAGAAACCACATTCAGGGGGCGCCTATGTGGCTCAGTGGGTTAAGCCTCTGCCTTCGGCTCAGATCATGGTCTCAGGGTCCTGGGATCGAGCCCCGCATCAGGCTCTCTGCTCAGCAGAGTCTGCTTCCCCTCTCTCTCTGCCTGCCTCTCTGCCTACTTGTGATCTCTCTCTCTCTGTCAAATAAATAAATAAAATCTTTAAAAACAAAAAAACAAACAAAAAAAGAAACCACATTCACGAGTTTTATTACAATATCTTGCTCTAATTGTTCTTTCATTATTAGTTATCATTGTCAATCTCTTACTGTGCCTAATTTATAAATTAAATTTTATCATAGTTATGTACGTATAGGAAAAAAACACAATATATTTAAGTGTTCAGTACTATCTGCAGTTTTAGGCATCTACTGAGGATCTTGGAAAGTGAGCCCTGCAGATAAGGGAGCACTACTGTAATTGCAAGACTAATGGTAATGGTACTAAATCCTCTGCTCACAGTGTCAAATTTAGTTTGAACTAGAATCCCTCAAGAAAGGCATTATAAGGGGGAGCTTGCCGGGCTCCGTCGGTGGAGCATGTGACTCTTGATCTTGCAGTGGGAATTCAAGCCCCACGTTGGGCAGATTACTTTAAAAAAAAAAAAAAAAAGGCATCATTATATCTCTTTTACAAATAAGATAACTGAGAACATCAGTACCTTACAAACGATCTTGGACTCAAACTCAAATCTAACTATACAGTTTACACTCCACTATTTTTGGGGAGATTGTTGTAGAAACAATGGCTATATTACCGGTACCTCAGAATTGTTCTTCTATGAAGGCTAGTTCTATTTAAATCCTTGTATGGGTTAAATTATCTAAAGAATGTGGAAGTTCTTTTTAAAACACTAGAAAGGTATCTATAGTGTACAGTATTCAATTATAAAATATTTATTGAATGCTTACTAAGAACTATTTTTTATATTAAAAATAAAGCAGGGGGGTGTGCCTTGATGGCTCAGTCAGTTAAAGCCTCTGCCTTCGGCTCAGGTCATGGCCCCAGGATCCTGGGATAGAGCCCCACATCAGGGTCTGCTCAGCAGAAAACCTGTTTCCTCCTCTCTCTGCCTACTTGTGATCTCTGTCTGTCAAATAAATAAATAAGTAAAATCTTTTTCTTTCTTTTTTTTTTAAAAGCTAAATAAATAAATAAATAAATAATAAAGTAGGGGCACCTGGGTAGTTCAGTAGGATAAGCCTCTGCCTTCAGCTCAGGTCATGATCTTGGGATCCTGGGATTGAACCCCGATCGGGCTCCCTGTTCAACAGAGCCTCTTCTTTGCTCTCCTTCTGCCCTACTTCCCTCTCGTGCCATCTCTTGTACTCTCTCTTGTGCTCTTGCAAATAAAGTCTTTAAAAAAAAAATCATTATATGGGGCGCCTGGGTAGCTCAGTGGGTTAAAGCCTCTGCCTTCGGCTCAGGTCATGATCCCAGGGTCCTGGGATCGAGTCCCACATTGGGCTCTCTGCTCAGCAGGGAGCCTACTTCCTCCTCTCTCTCTGCCTGTCTCTCTGCCTACTTGTGATCTCTCTGTGTTAAATAAATAAATAAAATCTTTAAAAAAAAAATAAAATCATTATCATGTTACAAGGTGAAAAGTGCTATGGAGAAAAATAAAGCACAGAAGAGATCTGAGAAAAGCTACACTTTATTTTTTTTAAGATTTTATTTATTTATTTAGAGAGAGAACACACACAAGGGTGGGAGAAGCAAAGGGAGAGGGAGAAGCGGGCTCTCTACGAAGTGGGGAGCCCAACTCGGGGCTTAATTGCAAGACCCTGGGAACATGATCTAAGCCAAAGGCAGATGACTAACAGACTGAGCCACCCAGGCACCCCAGAATGATTTTAAATATGGTAGTCTATGACGATCTAACTAAGAAATAAAGTGATTGTGTGTAGACCTGAGGGAAAAGAAGGGAGTGTCACAAAGATATTTGGGGGGAAACTATCCCAAGAAGAAAAGCAAGTGCAAAGACTCTGTATATATGGTATTCTTTGACATTAGCAAAGAGTAAAGTACAGCTAGAGTGGCATAAGCAAAGGGTGAAAAGTATGGAAGAGGCAACAGAGATAGCAGAGGCAAAATATGAAGGGCCTTTTAAACCTCTGTAGGGACTCTCGCTTTACTGAGATGGGACCCAACAGAAAGTTTTGAGAAGAGGAGTGATATGACTTACAATTTAACAGGAACATTGTGTTGAGAATAAACAAAACTGTGTTGAGACTAGGCAGGAGAAAGAACCTGAAGAGGGTCACCAGTTAGGAATAATGCAAGTAAAAAAGATGATGTGGTCACAGCCAGAGTGACAGCAGTAGAGATGAGAAGTGGTCAGAGTCTGGCTAGAATTCAAAGTCAAAGCCAAAACTGCTAAAGAAGAGAAAAATGTAAGAAAGAGGAGCCAAGATACAAATGCTGAATTCCAGTGCCTTGTGTACATGCATGTAACTCAATAGATTAAGATTTAGTAAATGACAACTGGCATTTCCCCCAGATAGACTATAAATTCCCCTAACACAGCATCTGTGTCAGAATTCTAATCCTCCCACCTCGATTTAATAGCGACAACATTTTTGGCTAAAACTGCGCACTTAACATGTGTGTGGGGGGGGGTATGCCCATACTATGCTAAGTAGCTGGCATGCAATGAGTCATTAAATTTTCACAACATCCAAGTGAGTGTAGTTTACATACCAAGAAATTGAGACTCTACTAGAAGTTACCTCCCTAAGACACATGACTGACAATCAAAATGCAGGGCGTTTGAATACAGTTTGCTTTTAACCACTCTATTACCCTCAACTTTTCCAAAAATGGAGCAATGACCCACTGTCTTATTCACTGCTATCTTGGGCAAGTTATTTTTCTCTGAAATTTTGTCTTCCTGTCTGTCAAACGTACCTAATCGTACACATTCCCCACGCCGCGGTGAGACTACATGAGGGTCCATCGTGCACAGTGCCCGCTCCACAACTAGCAATGCAGTTAACTTTATTGATGCTTGCGTAGCGCCGTGCACTATTCTCAACTATGCACGGGACTCAGCTCATTTAATACAGCAACTTATGCCGCAGAAAATGTGACTAATCTAGTTTACAGATCAGAAACTGAGGTGCAGAGGGGTTAAGGAACTTGGACCGGATCACAGAACGAATACTTGGCACACTACAAGTTTGCACCAGGAGAATCTAACTTCAGAATTTATACTCTAAGCTCCCAGAGACGTGAGTGATTTTCTTGCTCCTTTTTATTAAAAAGGAGGCCACGATCGACGTGGCCAAAAGCTCACTCGTAGGCCGCCCGGCCCCGGAGACTCCGCGAGTCAAATGAATGAGTGAAGCCACACGTAAGGTTAACCGCAGTCCCCGGCTGGGCCTCCGGGGCACCCGTAGCTCCGCGCCGCACTAGCACCTACCCCACCTCCACTCGCCCGCAGTCCCACCCGCTCGCCGGCCCTCCGTCACACACTCGACCCCAAAAGAGCCGGAGCCCGAGCCCATGCCCCTGCCCCACAGGGGAAGAGGCTCCCGCGTGGCCGGCTTCCGAGTGGCGAGCACTAGCCTCCCGCGGGCTACGGCCCACTCGCCAAGGCGTGCCGGCCGCGGGGCCCCGTCGTCGAGCCATGCACAACGCCTCACCCGGCGACGCCATTCCTCCGAGCAGGTCCCACCACCAGGGCCCGAGCCGCAGGCTGACTTCCGCTCGGGGAAGTGGCTCCAAGGGCGCGCCGGAGGGGACGTCAGGGACTCGCGGCAGGCTGCGCGTGCTGGGATGGGATCTAGGCACAGGTCAGTCTCCGCCGCCCCACTGGGTCGACCCGGTCCCAGCAGGCCGCGGCCCAAATTCCAGTTCCCGCGCGAAAGGGCGACGCCGTCCTCACCTACGGGCCCGCCTCCCTCCCCCCGCGACCTGGACCACTTGGAACCGGCCGCCTCGCAACCGTCCTAATCCGGGTGCTCCCAGTACGCGATTGGACGAGGCTTCGGGGTGGGCCTGAAACGGGGCCTCCGCTGATTGGCCGACCGCGGTGATTGGCCGGTGGTGCCGTCACTCAGTCGTCTGTAGGCAGCCCGGCCAATTTTAAAGGAATGGGAAGGGTCCAGGGAGGAAGGGCAAATGGTGCTCCAGGGTTCGGGTTTTCTTTTTTTGTTTGTTCTTTTTTTTTCTCCCTCTTTAGGAAATTATGGCAATTTCTGCCAAAGATTGTTTCACCTGTGAATAACTGACCTAGCGAGTGATGTCTTCTTTGGTTTGCAAAGCATTTCTGTATACGTAGATAACTTTGAGGAACGTACTAGCCCAATGTTACAGAAGGAGGAGGGTCAAAAATAGGAAAAAAAAAAAGAAAGAAAGAAAGAACGGGCGCCTGGGTGGCTCAGTGGGTTAAGCCTTTGCCTTCAGCTCAGGTGGTGATCTCAGGGTCCTGGAATCAAGGCCCGCATCAGGCTCTCCACTTGGTGGGGACCCTGCTTCTCCCTCTCTCTCTCTGCTTACTTGTGATCTCTCTCTGTCAAATAAATAAATAAAATCTTTAAAAAAAAAAAAAAAAAAAAGGAAGCGACTTATCTAGGAACTCCATAATAACTAACTCCAATTATTGGACATCTATAGGTTAGCGCAACAGTGTAGTAAGACTATATAGTACGTTATTTGATTTACTCCTTATCACCATTGTGTGAGGCCTGTACTGTGTTACTCCCAATTTATAGAAAAAGAAACTAAAAGATTTGAACCCAGACAGGCTGACCCCGTAATCTGTGCTTTTAACTCTTATGGACATACAAAATATGCACAATATGGTAAATTTTATTATTTTTATCCCAGATATTATTAACCCAGATAGGGGAGAGAGAGTTCTGTCTGCTGCTGTGCTATTCAGTAAAGTAGATACTAGCTGTACGTGGATATCTAAATTTGAGTTTAAATTAATTAAAATTTTAAATTTTAGGGGTGCCTGTGTGGCTTAGTGGGTTAAAGCCTCTGCTTTCGGCTCAGGTCATGACCCGAGGGTCCTAGGATGGAGCCCCACATCAAGCTTTCTGCTCAGCAGGGAGCGTGCTTCCCCCTCTCTCTCTGTCTGCCTCTCTGCCTACTTGTGATCTCTGTCTGTCAAATAAATAAATAAAATATTTTTAAAAATTTTTTTTTTAATTTTAAAACTCCATTCCTCAGTGGTGCTACGCACATTTCAAGCTCATTGGCCACATGTGGCTACCAGATATCATTTTGGATAGCACAAAATTAGGGAATATTTCCAATATCAGAGAAAGTTCTATTGGATGGTGCTGATACAGAATACATAAAAAAACTCTTCCGGAATGTCTGAATGGAGCACAAGGTTGAGCCTGGGACTTTTGGTTTCAGCTCTAAGCGTGGTATCAGGGTCCTGATCTCAGGGTCCCCACTCATTGTGGAGTCTGCTTGAGACCCTCTCTCCCTCCACCTGTGCCCCTTACCTCTACTCCCTCTCTTCCCCCCACCAAAATAAATAAATCTTAAAAAAAAAAAAAAAAACTCTTCCAATTCAAAGTAAGACAACTACTGTGGTGCTGAAGCCATCTCATAGTGACTTGCAAGAGTCACTTAGGAAATTTAGCAAGGGGGATGCCTGGGTAGCTCAGTCAGTTGAGCATCTTGATGTCAGCTCAGGTCATGATCTTGGGGTCATAGAATTGAGCACCACATAGGGCTCCAGGCTCAGGGTAGAGCCTGTTTGGGATTCTTTACCCCTTCCTCTTGCTCCCCTTCTGTTCCTCTGCCTGCTCTCACTCTCCCTTTCTAAAAATAAATAAATAAAATCTTTAAATTTAGCAAAAGTTTTGCAAATTCATTGCTAAATACAGCTCTTTAGAAAAATTAAATTGGGGCGCCTGGGTGGCTCAGTGGATTAAGCCGCTGCCTTCGGCTCAGGTCATGATCTCAGGGTCCTGGGATCGAGCCCCGCATCGGGCTCTTTGCTCAGCGGG